>NC_134363.1:55966062-56098562 GCF_048569485.1 Anomaloglossus baeobatrachus | reverse complement strand
AAACCATGCAGATTTTCCCAGGAAATTCGATTTGCCGCAGGTTATTCTCCTCAATTGAAATGCCCCTTCTTAGGCTCTGGGGGGGTCTGACTAGATTTCAGAGCATAAGAAACATAAAATGAAAAAGAGACAAAAAGAAATGTATTTGTGACGCCTCAGGGGCGCCACAAATACTTTTCTTTTTGTCTCTTTTTCTTGCCCAACTCCAGGGCTGGGGACACTCGGAACCGGGACGGGCTACTCCGAGTACCCCTGGCCCTGGAGTTGTACGTGTCATATTCTCTCCTAACCACTCACCTGTTTGCCCCCTCCACCGCCATCCAGTCCTCAGATCCTCCTCTTCTTTCCCTCATAGTGAGCAGTATGGGCGGCTTTGCACGTTGCGACATTGCACGTGCGATGTCGATGGGGTCAAATCGAAAGTGACGCACATCCGGCGTCGCAGTCGATATCGCAATGTGCAAATCCTTTTTGATACGATGAACGAGCGCAAAAGCGTCGTTATCGTATCATCGCTGCAGCCTCCGACATTTCCATAATGCCGGTGCAGCGACAGGTGCGATGTTGTTCCTTGCTCCTGTGGCAGCACACATCGCTGTGTGTGAAGCCGCAGGAGCGAGGAGCTTCACCTTACCTGCCGCCGGCTGCAATGAGAAGGACGGAGGTGGGCGGGATGTTTACATCCTGCTCATCTCCGCCCCTCCACTTCAATTGGCCGCCTGCCGTGTGACGTCGCTGTGACGCCGCACGACCCGCCCCCTTAGGAAGGAGGCGGGTCGCCGGCCAGAGGGACGTCGCACGGCAGGTATGTGCGTGTGAAACTGCCGTAGCGATAATAATCGCTACGGCAGCTTTCACTAGTTATTGCACGTGCGACGGGGGCGGGACTATTGCTGCAGCATCGGTAACACATTGTTACCGATGTCGCAGCGTGCAAAGCCCGCCTATCTCTTGGACTTCCGATTGCGATTTGGTCTTATTGTGCGTCATATACATGCGATGGACAACGACTTTTGAGTCCTGCTCACAGCCGGAAGTGTAAATAGGCCAGAACGTAGACGATAGAAAGAAGAGACTCTGAGGACTGGATGGTGGGCAGCGAGCAGTGGAGGAACCGGACAGGTTAGCGGAGAGGTATGCACAAAATATACTTTTTAAACTTTTGCCGGCCACCTACGGAGAGCTGAATCCATACAAAGCAAACTTTCAAAAATCTGTTATCTCAAAAATGCTCATTTTTTTCTTAATATTTGAGTAGAGCTAGAAGAATTTACAAAATCTGATATCTACAGACTACAGCCCTACCTCTGACTTCCAGTTTGCAGTCAACTTCAGCTTCGCCCAGTTCATTAATGGCTTTGCATGTGTAAGTTCCACCATCAAAAGGGCTGGGTTTGCGGATATTCAGCGTAAGGACCCCCTGATTGTGCTTCATGATGAATTTGGGGTCATTTCTGATCTCCATTTTATTTTTCATCCATATGACCTTCGGCTGTACAAGAAGAAATAAATAATCTATTCAAACACCTTATATGACGGCAGGTACCTACGGTGGAGGAACTCGTATCTTCAGTAGTGCTTGAAGATTTGTGAACCCTTCAGAATTTTTTCATGTTTCTGCATATATCAAATTGGGGATCTTCTTACTTTGCTTCTTTGTCAAGTTTTGTTTGTTGTCATTTTTTGACATTGACATCGTACTTTTTTTATCATATCAGCTCCTACCAGAGTTCTAAGTTTATACTCATTAGCCCATGAATAAATGAGCCTTGGGCTCCCATGACTTAGTTGCCATTTCACTGGTCCTTCCTCAGATCATATTTTGTAGGTAATAACCTTTGCATACAGGGAAAAGCACTTAAAAACAGACATTTTGGAGATGATCTGACCCACTTATCTAGCCATGACAATTTGGCTATCAAAGAGGTTGTCTACTATTTGGACAACCCCTTCTCATTCCCCTTGTTCGCCCCCATAAAAAAAGAAGCCTATACTCACCTCCGGTGTGGCCGCGGTTCCAGCGAAGTCTGAAGCCGTGTTCCCGAAACCCATGTGACATTGTTATGACACTCGAGCCCCGTGATCAATCAGTGCCGGCTTCCTTTTCCACCTCCTTCAAATGTTTGAGCAAGAAGTCAGCGCTGCACTCACATCCTACTCAAATATCTAAAGGTGGGGAGATAGACGCGGGTCACTGATTGACCATGGTACTTGCGTGTCATAACAATGTCCCTTGGTGTCCGGGAACGCGGCTTCAGACATTGCTTGAACTGGGACCGCACCGGAGGTGAGTATAGGCTTATTTATTTTTACAGGTTGAACAAGGGGAATGAGAAGGGGTTGACCAAATAGTGGACAACCCTTTTAAGGATGGCTCAAATCCTCATGGTTGCTGATTTTTCTTCCTTTTAACACATAGGAAGCGATTAATCAAAACGTTTTTGCCAAAATTCTAAAACTTCTTGAAACTGGCAATAATGTGACTTTTGGCATTTTTATGATAGTCTCGACCAGATCTGACAAAGTGGAGCTAACCCCGGCTGACACATTCATAACGTGTGCCACAAAAATGGCACAAATTACAAAGAAGATGGCTGGCTGAAATTCCTGCCAATGGAAACACATACCTTATAATGAATTTGGTGCATTGTACTCCGGGTATTCCTTCATTAAAACACCACTCTTAAATAATTGTGTCCCTAAACCTAAGAAACTAAGGCTCTGATTTATTATTTTGCCTCATCGCTTTTTTTTTTTTGTTTTTCGATGTTTGGTATTTGTTGTCATTTTGGGCGCCATATTCTTCAAAATGGTAGACGCAGTTGAGGAATTTTGCACAAAGTAAAGAAAATCGTCTTTATTGTCTCTTACCTTTTTTGTGACTTTTTAGAGGAAAAAGAAAATCACACATTTAATAGAATGTTGCAGAAATTTTCTTCTGTACATATAAAGAAAGACACCAGAGGAGCAAAGGGAGTAAAATTTAGCAATTTTTTTTTTTTTTTTTTTTTTAAAAAAAGTTACAATTGATGAATTAGTAAAAAAAAAAATGTAGAAAGATTAAACCCACAGTGGAGAACTTAATAAATAAAAGGATGAAGAAATAAAAGAGTAACTTAAAAAGGCACTATTGAAAAAATGAATACTACATAGACAAAACCCCCCCACAAAACTAGACAAAAAAAGGTGCAAAAACAATGATAAATTGGCCCCTAACAGTTCTTTTGTTGACAAATATATTCAACTTCTTGACAGATTCCATTGTCATGATATAATAAGTTTTACTTCACCTGTCAAGGTTTGGATATTACCGTACATACTCATGTATCAGCCAAATTTTTCAGTACATTTTTTGTGCTGAACAGCCCCCTCGTCTTATACTCGAGTGAGGGTCCCACTTCCGGATTATAAGATCTGCTTTTTTCCCCAAAACGGTTGGGGGTGGTGGAATGAGGCTGCAAAGCTCACTGGGTTGGGTTAGCACGGCGGCGGTGTCGTGACTCAGGTGGGTTGGTGATATGGGAGGCTCAGGGGTGTCGCGGGGGGCACCATTAAGCCTGCCGGTGGTCGGTGAGGCCCCATTGAGCCAGCTGCAAGCTCCGGTGGTTAACACAATAGACTCCAAGAAAGTGGCCGCAAAAGTGGCGCGTGCGCAGATTGAGATCTCGGCTCTCAGAGATCTCAATCTGTGCACATGCCGCTTCAGCTGCCATTTTATTGAAGCCTTGACAAAGGCCTCAGCCTGCCGGGAGGCTTGTTGACACGCGCCGTGACACCCCTGAGCCCCCAGTATCTCCAATACTCCTGAGCTACAACACCCGGAGTCGAAGTATCGCCGACCTCCGTCCTCTGACCCTCCTTAGCCGCGGACCCTCCTGTCCTCCAAGCTCGCAGCATCGCCAATCTAGCCTCCTGAGCCGCTCTACCGCCACACCGCCCTGGTGAGCTAATTAATATAAGACACACTAGGATTATAAAACAGACCCCCATTTTAACAGTAAAAATTATTTTTTCCATTTTCCTTCTCTAAATTTGGGGTACGTCTTATAATCTTATACTTGAGTCAATAGGTTTTCCCACTTTTTCATGGTAAAGTTAAAGGCCTCGGCTTATACTCAGGTCGGCTTGTACTCGAGTATACATGGTACATCCAATCAGTTTATGTATATTGTATATTTTTTGGCTTGCATTGTTTTCTGATTACTCTTACAAGAATCTAAATAAAAAGTCTTTGCTATGTTTGTAACTAGGGATGATCGAATACCTCAAATATTCGGCTTCGCGAATATTCGACGAATAGGTCGCCGCTATTCGAATATTCGATGCGCATTGTAAGTGTATGGGAAGCCCGAATAGTTCTGAATAGTTGTTATTCGAGTTTCCCATAGACTTACATTGTGCATCGAATATTCGCGAATAGTTGAATAGTGGCGATTTATTCGTCAAAAATTCGCAAAGCCGAATATTTGAGGTATTCGATCATCCCTATTTGTAACATGTAATAAAATTACATTCACATTTTATATTCTGTGAATATAAAGCATTAAAAAAACAACAATTAATAAATATATAGGAAACTGCTTACCTTTGGAAAGCCCCTTACTGCACAGTTCAATGCTGTGCTGTAGCCAGCCACTACAATACGGTCTATGAGAGGGGTGAGGAACTTGGGAGCCATGCTGACATCTTTTTCTTTGTAGTCCAGTGGTTTGTAGATTATACCTGTAAAGGTATAAAAAAAAGAATAATAAAATACCAATTTCCCTTTATACTTTTTATTGTAAAAATTGTTAAAACTAATAAAAATATTGGAAAAAAAAATGAAATAAAATATATACAATGACTATACAGATTTTTGGGAAACGCCAAGGCAAGATCAGGCAAAACTGCTTATATTACTTATTTCCTTGATGCAGTAAACACAAATGCAATGTATTTTGGCTTAAAACCTAAACTCCAGATCCAGCGTCTCCGAGCCTCCACATGTTCAGTCTCTAAGATCTAACGCTAGCAGTACATATTGGATGCCATAATGCACACGCAGTTTTTAGGTGCTACATATCACCCCCATAATATCATACCAACAGTGACGTTTGGAAGTGGGAACATCATGGTGGGGGCTGTTTTTCCACATACGTCAATGGCAAATGTCATGTAATTGAAGGTATTGCAGAGATAGAAGGAAGAAACCGGGATCTGCCGCGCTGACATCAAACATCAAGTAGTTGATTAATTGTCTTTTATTTGATGAGGTCTACGTGTTTCGGAAAATGCAGCCTCCTTTCTCAAGACAATTTTACAGAACAGTGACCACTGTTGATTTTTCTGTAAAATTGTCCTGAGGAAGGAGGCTGCATCCTCCGAAACGCATAGACCTGATCAAATAAAATAAACCACCGGAGCTGAAACCAATAGAAAATGTCTGGAAGGAACTAAACCTCAAAATTCCTAGAAGGAGGCGGGACCTTCAGGATGTGAAGAGTGTTTGTGTGGAAGAATGGGCCAAAATCATAGCTGAGCAATGCAGGCGACTAGTGTCTCCATCCAGGACAACAAAGGCTTTCATATGAAGTATTAAATACATTTCAGTAACATGTTCAATACTTTTTACCTGTGACAATTCTCATTATTACACATCACTAAATTTATGGACATCCAAGGTTTGATTTCTTTGCCTGTGTGGATTGGATGGGTTGTTACTGACATCTGGTGAACAATTCATGGCAATAGCCCCTTTAGAAATATATTTACTTAAAAAATTGGTGACGTGTTCAATAGTTCTTTAACCTGCTTTATATCAGCTGTGTTACAATGGAAATTTGGCCTACAGACATCCTAGCAGAGCAGTCTGAATCTCCTAGGACCCAGCATCTTCTGCTCCTTCCCTACACTCTGCAATCAGCAATAACAGCTGGATCACTGGGTGGGACCAAAGACATTTTGATCGCTCTCATTGCATTTTATTGTGATGTTGTATAATTCTGACATTTTGATTTTTTTTCACTCCTTACGCCATTTATGGAACGGATTAATTTATTTTATATTCTGATAGATTGGACTTTTACAAATGCAATACCAAATATGTGTATTCTCTATTTTTTCAAATGTTTTATAGGGCAAAAAATAAATGTTTAATGGGGCAAAAGGTGGGATATTTAAACTTTTTCGTTTTTTTTTTTTCATGTTTTTTAAACTTTTATTTTTTACTTTTTACTGTATTTAAAAGTCTCCTTAGAGGACTTGAAGCTGCGATAATCCAATCACTTGTGCTATACATAGCAGTGCATCAGCACTTCTATGTATAACTAAAATCATGATCTCATATGAAAGCCAGCAATGGATTGGCTTTGATAGGGGATTCATAATAACAGGCACAAGGGTCATCAACAGACTCCCAACTGTCATGAAATCTCATCAGGGCCACGTGATCCCATTGCAGGAGTGCTGATGAGCACATGTAATAACATGCCCCCTGCCGTTTTGTGTTAAATGTTGCTGTTGGAGATTGACAGAAGCATTTAAGAGATTTACTGCTGGGTGTGTAGCAGAGCTCCACCCACAGCTGTTAGAGGCAGATGATGGCTGATTAAATCAGCCATCATCTGCCCTGAAAAATGTAGGCTTGGCAGACTTTATTTAATTATAAATGCAGTTTGTATTCCAACATCTACTAAACCATCTGTTGTAAAAAAATATGAATACTGCTGTAGAGAGATTTAAATGTTAGTAAATTATAAATCAAAGGGTACCGCGATGGGATCATCCTGTAGCCCAGTTAAAATATATTTAGTTTGTTGGTCATTTGTCAAGTTAAAATTGAATTAGAATGAAATAAATTTGTGATTTTACCTGTTTTCTGGATGACTGCAGTGTTCTTGGAAATACCAGGGTTCTCACTAAGGCCACATATATTCTCACTGAACACTCGGAAGTAATATTCATTACCCATGATTAGGTCAGAAACGGTACATTGAGTCTTCCTGTTGTGTTCAAATACAGTAAACCATTCCTATAGAAAATGAAAAATATACATAATGTCTCAAGAAAAAATTAGTTACTAAAATGAAACCTTAAAAATAAAATATTTAAAAGGGCCTTAATGACTTGCCGATTTCCTTGCTTTGTGATTTTACTGAGAAATTCCACTGTTTTCCAGTGCTGTTTGGATTTTGGAGGGTGGAAATGAGTCTTTAAGTAATTTTTTTTTATATATTGTGACATAAATAAAGAAAAAACTTTTTTGGTGTATTTAGATTTTGTCACAATTCATTTTGTCAAAATAACATTTCTTGCTATTGTGGCTGTGTAGATATGCGTATGTTTACAATTTTTTGTCTTATGGTATAAATAAGTTTTTATGGAGCAATGGGGGATGTTATGGAGCAAATTGGGACATAATGAAGCAATGGGGGACATTATTGGGCTATTGGGGATTGTGGAAGGGGGCACAGTATAGCATGGGTTGAGGGGGAGATATTATAGAAAGAGGAAGTTGGGGGGACATTATGGAAAGGGGCAGTTTGGGGGATAGTTTAGAGAGGGGCAGTGTGGGGAGAAAATGTTTGCACTATGAGGGGCAATTATTTATTCAGAGGTACAGCATGGGAGGTATTCTTATTTCTGCGGCAGGATAATGATACTTTTATTTTTAAGGGCCTCATGTTGGGATGTGCTGCTGAAGACAGAGAAGAGGGAACTCTGTAAATAAAAACTGTGGGAGTGAAATCTCATCATGGCGTCTGTACTACATGGAGACAAAAGGGGTAGGAACAACTCCAAACAGAAAAGATGTCGCCTGTATGTAATTGTTTATGTGTGATCCTGCCTGGGTCTCATCAGTACTATAGTTTCTGTATGGTTCGCAGTCTGAGGATGGCTGCTAAGAATAACTCCCAGTATCTACTTACCATTGTTAAAGACATACTGGGAATTGTAGGTTAAAGCCATACAACTGTATATGGGGCTGACCTGACATTAAAATTCAGCAGTGTACTAAGCTTGATGCGGTATGCATGTACTGATGGTGGTTCTGTGTATGTATATGTGTATTTATATATATATATATATATATATATATATATATATATATACATACACAGAACCACTATCAGTACATACGTGCAGCATCTAGCTTAGTATAGTAATGAATTGTGTATATATATATATATATATATATATATATATATATATATACACACACACACACAATCTCTGACTTCTGGGACCTGAGTTTTTACTGTTAGATTGCAAGACCAGGAGCGTGAACCCTCCCACATTTACAAATTTCAATGTTATCCTGTAAATTTACAACATACAACACTGTGGGATGAAATCCCATGACCAAGCTCTTTAAATTTACTCTACTTTGTTGCTATCAGGTTAAAGAACTGGACATTTTTGGCCTTTAAGCCAAACTAATAACTGAAAATAAAAAATATGTTTAAACTTTATATTTTGTACAATTTTACAAAATTTTAATTGAAATTACTTTTCCCTTTTTAAGTCATATGTTCCTAAAGGGACTCAGTCAGTACATAATGACTGTTGAAACCAAGTACAGACGCTCGGTGCATCCTTGGGGTGGTCAAACATTTAGGAACACCTTCCATCTACTTGTTTTCCCTCTATCTTCCCCTCTCTATTTTGATTGACAGCTTTGGCTTTATAGAGCCAGAGAAGGGAGGAGTTAGATGGAAAACAAGAAGATGTAAGCTGCACCTTAATGTTTGGCCACACCAAGTGTGCACCGAGCACCTGTACTTTGTTTAATCAGTCATTTTGTGATGACAGAGGTCCTTTGAATTTTGATTTTTTTTTGTTTATTACAATACCTTTACATACTTTTTTTTATGCAAGTATGCTGTGCCTGTGCATAGAAGTATGGAAAAGCACCTGTTACATAATTGCCAACAGTCTTGATTTTACTTGAACAATGTCACGCTGTACTTGTGGGGGCACTGAGAAACAGTGGAGAAGCTGTTTCTAGATGCAGTTAGCCGACTACCCACTGGAGGGCGCAAAATAATAGAATAGTCTGCAGGCCGAGTCAGTACTGGAATGTCAAGACAAAACAAGGGAAGATGTAAATCATGGTCAGGTGCTAGCCAGAGGTCAGGAACCAGGAAGTAACGCCAATCACAGAAGGGAGAAGTCAGCTACCACAAAGCAAGTTCAGAGGCCGGGAGATGAGAGCTACAAACAGGGATGGGAGTGTCATGGGACAGGACCGGGAAGTCAGGAGGAGCTGAACAGACAGACGGTACGGGAAGATGGAGGAACAGGAGAGACACGGGATAGGACCGGGAAGTCAGGAGGAGATGAGCAGACAGATGGTACGGGAAGATGCAGGAACAGGAGAGACACGGGATGGGACTGGGAAGTCAGGAGGAGATGAGCAGACAGATGGTACGGGAAGATGCAGGAACAGGAGAGACACGGGATGGGACTGGGAAGTCAGGAGGAGATGAGCAGACAGATGGTACGGGAAGATGCAGGAACAGGAGAGACACGGGATGGGACCGGGAAGTCAGGAGGAGCTGAACAGACAGACGGTACGGGAAGATGGAGGAACAGGAGAGACACGGGATGGGACCGGGAAGTCAGGAGGAGATGAGCAGACAGATGGTACGGGAAGATGCAGGAACAGGAGAGACACAGGATGGGACCGGGAAGTCAGGAGGAGATGAGCAGACAGATGGTACGGGAAGATGCAGGAACAGGAGAGACATGGGATGGGACCGGGAAGTCAGGAGGAGATGAGCAGACAGATGGTACGGGAAGATGCAGGAACAGGAGAGACACGGGATAGGACCGGGAAGTCAGGAGGAGATGAGCAGACAGATGGTACGGGAAGATGCAGGAACAGGAGAGACACGGGATGGGACCGGGAAGTCAGGAGGAGCTGGGCAGACAGACGGTATGGGGACGGTTTAGGTCAGGACGGTAGCTGGAAGGTAGAACGGATCAGGGAACACTAACGGGAGCCAGACTCACGTGCTATAGAGCTATTACTGGCTGTGTTCCAGTAACAGCAGCACAAAGATATAGTGGCCTGACCTCCGAGACAAGGCAGATTGGAATAAACCCCTCCCATGACCTATAACCCTGGGGAGAGATACTTGCAATGGCTCAGCGGTGCCTAAGCCTGGCACAGATCATGACAAACAGGTTGCAAAGGGGACAGAACTAAGGAAACCATGCCGAAAATGACCAAGCTATGGATGTTTTGAGGGTAGCCTTTGGGGGACCTGAAATGTATCAAATGTTCTGTTTTACATTTTAAGCATGTTAGAGCATTATGATGATAGACTGGGGACTTATGTCAAGTTGTAGGCTTTGTCCATAATAATTCCAGTTCAGGCAATCATGCCACCAGGACTGGTGGCCACAGGGACAATGGGTTTGATTATGGCACTTGCAAGATTAACTGGTGAGATTGGAAAACATCTACACAGCATTCATATTTACCATTGTTTTCTTGTCCGCCTTTTGTATTGTGTAGCCTGTAATTTCTGAATTCCCATTATCTTTCGGAGGTAACCACTCGACAAACGCATTAAATCCCCAGACCTCTTTGACCATTACTGTTTGAGGAGCACCAGGTTTTTCTAGAAAAATAATGAAACATTTTTAACATAATACCTCAAGGTTTTCAAAATTCAATGCTCAAAAAGTTGATTTTCATCACGATAATAGAATGCAGTGCATTTTTGAAAATCTGTAGACTTAACGCTTTCTACTTCCAACTTTATATGTATTATCAAAGACTGAAAAACAATTAGTTTACGCTATTTTTTTTAATCTCTCATTTGACATTCAACATTTCATCACATCATAGCAGAGTCCATCACAACAGGAGCTTCTCTTATAGTAGCTCTCCATTCCATGATAGATGGACTTCAACTTAAGGTCAATATTTCCCTAGGACAATAAGACAATATAGGCTTAAGCCACACACTTTAGATAGCTATCACTCGAACGTAGCATTGGCCAATCATTCAACCGGTAGCTGTCGTGGCTGTCTCTTCCAAACATATGAATGCTTTCTCGGCCGAGCTCTCCTGTGTACTCTATGAAAAGCTGTTGCCACACATTTCTGGCAGTGGCTTATATCTTGGAGAACTAAGGCTCAGCAGTTTGAAGTCAGACATGCTGGATCCTTATCTCCTGGGGCAATCATCTGTTGGGTATCCCCATACATATTAGACTGTTGATTGGCGGGTTTGGCCAACATTAGTGTAATATGTACATGGGCCATAAAGAATATCCTTAAAATATGATGAATCCTTAACCCTTTCACCCCCAGGCGATTTTCTGTTTTTTTGTGGTGTTTTTTGCTCCCCTTCTTCTGAGAGCCGTAACTATTTAAGTTTTCCGTCAATCTTGCCATATAAAGGCCCCGTTACACGCTACGATTTATCTGACAATCTCAGTAGCGATGTGACACGCCCAGATCGTAGTTACGATTTGCCAAGATCGCACATAGGTCGTTTAGCAGCGGTCACACGTACACATCTCACAAAGGACACAACATCGTTCAGCGATATATTGTTTGACCAAGGCGGTCGTGTGGATGTTGTTCGTCGTTGGCAGGGTGTCAAACGTAGCAATATGTCTGCTGCGTTCCAAACGACGAACAATATTTTGAAACTGAACGACGTGTCAACGATCAACGATTTTTAACCTATTTGCGATAGTTCGGAGTCGCACGTAGGTGTCACATGCAACGTCGTCGCTAACGACTACAGAAGTGCGTCACGGAAACCGTGACCCCGACAACATATCGTCAGATAAATCGTAGCATGTAACGGGGCCTTAAGGGCTTACTTTTTGCAGGACAATTTCTACTCTTAAATGAAACCATGAGCTTTACCATATAGTGTGCTGGAGAATGTCAAAAAAATTCCAAGTGCGTAAAAATTGCAAAAACAGTGCGATTGCACAATTGTTTATGGGATATTTTTTTCACTGTGTCCACTATATGATAAAACTGATGTGTGGGTGTGATGCCTGAGGTCGGTACGAGTTTTTAGACACCAAGCATGTATATTTACTTTTATCTAAGGGGTTAAAAAAAATTCACAAGCTTGTCCAAAAAAGTGGCAAACGTTTTGCGCCATTTATTGAAAACCCGTAGCGTTCTCATTTTTCGTGATCTGAGGCTCAGTGATGGCTTATTTTTTGCGTGTTCAGCTAACATTTTTAACGGTACCATTTTTGCACAGATGCTACATTTTGATCGCCTGGTAATGTATTTTGTGCAAAATTTGAAACATCCAAAAACTTAATTTTGTCGTTTGGAATTTTTTTGCCACTACGCCATTTACCAATCAGATTAATTGATTTTATATTTTGATGGATCGGGCATTTCTGAACGCAGCGATACCAAATATTATGTATATGTTTTATTTTTTTAACCCTTTAATTTTCAATGGGGCGAATGGGGGGTGATTTGAACTTTTAGGTTTTCTTATTTTTTAAAAAATTGTAAAACTTTTTTTTAACTTTTTATTAATTTTACTAGTTTCCCTAGGGGGCTATATGGATGTAGTGCCAGCTCATCACTAGTTACGAGTACCGCTCACCCCAGCATGGTAGTGTCCGCTCATCACTAGTTACGAGTACCGAGCAACTGAGCATGGTAGTGTCCGCTCATCACTAGTTACGAGTACCGAGCACCTGAGCATGGTAGTGCTCGCTCATCACTAGTTACAAGTACCAAGCACCCGAGCATGGTAGTGCCCGCTCATAACTAGTTACGAGTACCAAGCACCCGAGCATGGTAGTGCCCGCTCATCACTAGTTACGAGTACTGAGCACCCGAGCATGGTAGTGCCCGCTCATCACTAGTTATGAGTACTGAGCACCTGAGCATGGTAGTGCCCGCTCATCACTAGTTACGAGTACTGAGCACCTGAGCATGGTAGTGCCCGCTCATCACTAGTTACGAGTACTGAGCACCCGAGCATGGTAGTGCCCGCTCATCACTAGTTATGAGTACTGAGCACCCGAGCATGGTAGTGCTCCCTCATCACTAGCTACGAGTACTGAGCACCTGAGTATGGTAGTGCCCGCTCATCACTAGTTACGAGTACTGAGCACCTGAGCATGGTAGTGCCCGCTCATCACTAGTTACGAGTACTGAGCACCCGAGCATGGTAGTGCCCGCTCATCACTAGTTACGAGTACTGAGCACCCGAGCATGGTAGTGCCAGCTCATCACTTTTTACGAGTACTGAGCACCTGAGCATGGTAGTGCCCGCTCATCACTAGTTATGAGTACTGAGCACCCGAGCATGGTAGTGCCCGCTCATCACTAGTTACGAGTACTGAGCACCCGAGCATGGTAGTATAGAGACTGCACCAACCTAAAGATGGATAAAACCACTTGATAGGTGATAAAATGATAACCTGGTGTTTGAGATTGATAATGTCTTACTAGCCAGATGATGAAACCAAACCAGCAGGCAAAGCAATAAAATTATTCAGAGCGTCTTGCCAAGTTCTCAGTAGAGCAGGAGAGCCTTCATGACCAATTCAGGACTGGTAAATTCACACTTTCAACTCTGAATTAGGAAGGATTAAAATAAACCTTCTCTCACATTCTGAGGCTTGTGTTGGATCTGGATCTCTGCAGGCAGCGCTGGATAATGTCCAACAGGATGAGATAAATATAGTTGAAATAAAGGAACCTGATCTACATAGATATTTCTCTCTCATGAAGTTTCAAAGTTGTGAAGACCGCGTTATGGGCATAGATAGGACTAATGGGATTCTCCAGAGGTTTAACAAATATGAAGTAGGTCATGCTACAGACTATATCCCGCTGATGGATTAGGTAACATAGTTGTGAATTTTACATGTAGCTAAACTTTTTCTAAACTTTTGATAAGTAGTTTTGATCCATTGGATCCAGGCTCTTAGATTCTTTAACCTATGTTTAAAATTAAGGCATAGAATTGCTCAGCTAATCCTTGAAGGCCAAAGAAATTTGGGAGTCTCTTCATCCTTGTTAATTTAGCTCATGGCTTCTGCCATTTGATGATTTCTATGGATTAGGTGGTGATTATAACGATATCCAGTTAATGTACAAAATAAAAGCAAAGTGATGGCATTTGCTTCTCTATCATGGTGGTGCATTTCAGGTCTTGAAAGGATGGAAGGAACGAAACACGGCTGCAATTTAACACTCTCCAACTATAGATTTCCTATTAACACTAGAAGTCCCAGAGAGGGGTCATTTAACATTTCTACCTTTGGAACCCAGAGACGGGTCGAATGACCTGAAGGATTGTAGCTAACATCCTATAATCACCGTCTTTTGTTCTGTAATTAAGGCCATTACTGTCGCACCACAGGAGGTTATTGTTTTCCATTGAGTTTAGCCATTTAGTTTCTAGTTAGCTCTATTCAGTTTGTCATCAGTCATTTGACCCTCTTTCGGGACTTCAGGGCGGAGCTCGAAATTTCTGGGACTTCTAGTGATAATGTATTTAAATAGTAATGGGTGGACTTCATTAAACTCAGTGACCTCACCTGAGATGAGGTCGCTGACTTTACTGAGGTCACCTGAGGTCAAGTTACATGTGGTCACAGGTGGAGGGTCGTGGGAACCTCTAGTTGTGACCGCAACTTACCTGTGTGACATTACCGATGATCGCTGCTCAGTCTCTGCCTGATGTCCAAAGTGCGGTTAATAAATGGGTGAAAGAGGGTGTTGATTATATTTTATTTCAAATAAAGGATTTTTTTTGTGTGTTGTGTTTATTTACTTTCACTTACAGATTAGTAATGGGGGTCTCATAGACCTTCCCAATCACTAATTTAGGGCTTAGTGGCAGCTGTGAGCATGAAGCGCTTGCTCCTATCCCTCTATCCATTCTACCCCCATTTTTAATTGCCAGATTCTGGACATATATGGGGACCAGCGTCCAGCCCGGAACTGGATTTTTTTTTAAGCCGGTTAGGCCTGTCAGTCCCAGTTATCTGCAAGTCCGTTCATCACTATATTTAAAGTATCAGAAGCTGTGAGGTCAGGTCAGTTCCCTCCTGGATAGTACTGGAGGTTTGCTACACCACTCGGCATTTTTTTTTCCTGTTTTGTGCAGTTTATCTGCCAACCAAGGCTCAGATAATAGACATCACTCCTGTAGGGTAGTCATTGACTTAGATGACCTCTCACCATAGACATTAGATTTTTTTCCAGCTCATTTCATCAATTGTAATGGAATCCAACAGCATCCAATATATTGAACAGTATGTGATAAACTCCTGCATTTTATCTTTTAACATTCAACTTGATGAATGAGATTTGTATGAGAAAATATGGCTCTGATGCCATAAAGATATAATACGTTACGCGAGACAGAGAATGTTTGGGTAAGATCACATGGAGACCTATTGGATTATTTTGATTTATTAAATTTATAGGGTTTTGTAAATTACACCCCACCCCATTCCTCCATTCCGCCTACCCCAATGGGTTGCAACAATGCTACAACTCATTACATAGATGATTAGGCTGAGGATAGTTGGCGACTGCAACAAAAAGGTAGTAAAAAAGTCCAACTAGTTTTGATGAATTATTTGTTGCAGTTGCAGTACCTTTGTTATACTCATGCTCGAGGTGTTTACATTTTCTTGTGCTCCATATTAGACTTAGCAAATAGCCCAGTGTGTTCCCATGTAGTGACCTTACCAAGTCTTTTTAAGGCTGCCCAAGAGTCTTTGTATTGCTCTAATAAATCTTTTCCTTGTTTGCACACAGTTCCAGTCTGCAGGACATCACTTGGGTGTCTTTGACTTGTCCACATCGTTCCCAACCATTCTGGATTCAGGGGGACTGTATTAATTAGAAGGCTCAGTCCCACTGTCCTGGCTTTGTCCCAACTTCCTCTCTCGGCATCTTTGTAGTTCCTCCTCCTTAGAGGCAGGACTGGCATCTCTTCCTCCATAAGACTAGAACTCGTGAGCACCTTATCTGTAGGCATCAACTCTATCTATAAGCCACTGCCTGATGGAGGGAGATAGGAGAATTTGGTATACTTGATCTGTAGTGTAGGCAGTGAACCCAGAAGCAGATGATACAGGTACACAGAGATACATATGTACATAGCAGTGTATTTCTATGTCTCTGCATTTTAGAGGTAAAGAAATAATTAGATTATTTTGTTCCTATTCAATTACTAAAAAAAAAAATGCAATTACTGTATTTCTTTTGTCGCTGGGGCTTGAACCGACAACTTCTACAGCTGCAGGCGACGGCTAATGCTTTCAAATCACAGGCTCTGGTGAGCTTTGTGTACTTGAAGCTGCAGTGCAGCCTCTGACTCCACAGGCAGATTCTACAGGTACATAGAGATACATTGTACATAACAGTGTATTTCTATGTCCCTGTATTCTAGAGGGAGAATAAAAGAGGTAGTAATAATCAATATTAGCAAAATAAATACATCCACCATAATATTTACATTTCTTTTCCCTTCTGTTCCCTTTCCTATGAAAACGCTATATGTAACAACCTTGGGTGTATCAATTCACCTGCTTTAAACCATGATGTAGTAGTGGCAAGGAGTGATCATTGGCCGTGCAACCCATGTTGTGGCAAAAGTAGCTATCTAGCCCCAGCTTTACACAGTAAAGCCTTCTAGTACTTCTGAATAGAGGACCGCACTGGCCGCGGCTCTTATAGATTAGGGTGCCTCCATCCATTGCCTTAACTTGTTTTAGCAAAAAGATTTAGACGATACTGACTAAAATAGTATTATTCAGTTGTACATCTGAACAGTCATAGTTTAAAGGGGTTGACCGGGGAAAACAAGTTATAACTTTTCCACAGGAGAGGTGGTAAGTTGTTGATTGGGAGGGAGTCCCAGTAATTGACAGAACAGCAATTGTTTATCCTCATTAAAATGGAGCGGCAGTGTGTATGTTCGACCACCATTGCATTCATTCCCTATAGGGCCATTGAACACTGCGGTAGTGACACACAATAGGATTGCAAGAGTTCATCTCTGCTGGTCTGCTTGTTAGTCTCCTTTGATCAGATGTTGTTGGGGAGCCAATCACATCTGCTTGCTTCCTATATATGCTGGCTAGATCATTCCTTCTATGCAAGCTATAGTTTTTACACCATTGCATTTATTCCCTATACGGCCACTGAACACTGCGGTAGTGACACACGAAGATTTATACAAACATTGCTAACTGTCATAACTGCATCGGAATTTGTTTACACTACAGATTATAACACTCCGCCTGATAACTTCTCTCATGTTTATGTTCAGTGCAGGCAGACTCCGGCGTCGACCAACAAAGTGGTAGTTCATAGGCAAGATAGCAAAAGTTGTTCTGCTTATTAGTCTCCTTTGATCACATGTTGTTGGGGAGCCAATCACATCTGCTCGCCTCCTATATATGCTGGCTAAATCCTTCCTTCTATGCAAGCTATAGATTATTTCTACAGTAAAGCCTCTCTATCAATCCTTGATACTGTATGCATCTTAAAAAAATATGTCCTAAGGTTTTAATACGTACCCACAATTCGAATGTTGATTATTGCTGCATCCTCCATATTTTCTATTTGTACTGCAAGGCCATATTTTCCGGAGTGTCCCCTTTCAGCTGACCTTATAAATAGGATGGTGTCCACCTCAGACGTTCTGACGCTAACTTGCTTGGCATCCAGAGGTTGTCCTTCTTTGTTCCATGTCACCTTTGGTCTTGGTTTTCCCTTTTTTTCAGGATAGAAAGAATCAAGTTAATAAAGTTATTGAAGGTTGCCATCAGATATGTAAAGGAGTTTCCATCAGCTTGCCAAGACTCAGAGTAGACAATCATCGAACAACAGGGGTTTCCTCTACTATAAATTTGTTTTTGGGCCCCGGGTTGGGAATTAAAAGTAGTAAACCCATACTCACCTCGTAGTTTGGCTCTGCTTTCCCTGTGTCCACTGCCTTACAGTCTCTTGGCAGAGACAATCTAATGTGCCAACCACAGCACATCAACAGCCACGAGGCTCTCATGGTACTTATTCAAGCATCACTTGACCACTGCAAACAATCACTGGCCTAGCGGTCACATGATGTACGTGCATATGATGACTGAGGACAGTTATTGGCTGCAGCGGTCAATTGACTAATGGATGGGATGCCATTACTTTCTTGGACCAACTTGGGTCGCTGGAATATCAGGCTTCGAGAATTAAGTAATGCTTATTCTTCATTTTAGATCATTCCTTACTTTTGACCAAAAATAACAAAACCTTTTTTAAAAAAATCAATAATACTTTTTTATTAATTAGTTATTAATATATATATATATATATATATATATATATATATATATATATATATACATACATATAATATTAAATATTTATAATAATTGTCCATACTAAAATCACAATCTAACTTGGGTGATTTACAGGATACGGTCAATTCCAATATATTGTGCCTAAATGACCCATTTTTAACCATGATTAAGGCTTAGCTGAAACGCGTTGGTTTTTCATCTTCTTCATTATGGATTTTATTCTTTGGATCTGTTTGACTGTAAGTCAATTTCTTTTAAAGAAGAAATGAATGTGATATTTTATTCCATTTCTGCTTTTATTGTCATTTGGTCCATGCATTTTTTTGTTTCAATGACACAATTTGGACCTTATTTGCCCTGCGTCCACTATCCAGGCTCTTTTTGGTTTTATGTGAGAACTGTGCGCTCTTACAAGATATCTTCTTTCTTAATAAAGCTCTTCCCCTCCTCTTAGTTAAAGGGACGCTATCAACAGGAAATTACCTATTGATTTTTTCAGGTTTTTTTATCACATGTATTTTTTAAATTTTGGCAATTTTTTTTTTCTTCCCATGATGATCTCTACTATAAACCAAAAAAATAATCTTGTAATTCTCACACAGGCCACTGGGGCTATTTGAGACTCATACTTCCTGTCTTTTGAGGAAGTGTTTTCAGCAGGCTCTTTATCACCAGAGGCAGGGTTACTGTCATGATTCAGCCGCTGCTGAGCCTTTGCTTTTTTCCCATTCCAGGGTTTCTGGTTATGGGAGGGGTTAATCTCTTTGTGCCTCATTCCGGAGTACAGGCAGCTATATCCTGGCGCTGCTCCTCCGGAACACCGCCAGTAATAGTTCTGCTCTGCAGCACGTGAGCCTGGCTCCTGTGAGTGTTCCCTGATCCGTCTCATCATCCAGCAACCGTCCAGACCTGTGCCCTTCCCGTTCCGTCTGCCTGCCTCTGACCCCCTGTGACTTTCTGGACCCATCCCATGTCTCTTCCGTCTTATATCTCCCTGACCATTTGTTCACCTAGCCTCTCCTGACCTCCCAGCCCCATCTCTTTGTGTTTCTCTGATCTCCTGGCTTCTGTCCTTGCACTGTTTGTATTCATTTTCGGCTATGCTTTTCCCTCCTGTCTTCGGCATTACTTCCTGGTACTGACCTTCGGCTTGTATCTGACTACATTTTGCATCTCCCTCAGGTCTCCAATTGACATCCTGGTAATTGACTCGACTTGCTGACTTCTCTATTGTTTTTGCGCCCTCTAGTGGATATTCTGTTTACTGCACCTTGTGTCAGTTTCTCCACTAGAGCAGCGCGACAGTTACAATGACAGGTAACACCTTTATACACAGCTAACAATTCAAGATCCATCAATCACAGTAGGCAATGCTGCTGATCCCACTCCCCCGCCCTTCACAAAGACCAGTGTTTTCAGCAAGCTCTTTATCATCAGAGACAGGGTTACAATGACAGGTAACACCTTTATTCACAGCTAACAACAGAGGATCCATCAATCACAGTACACTATGCTGCTGATCCCACTCCCCCACCCTTCACAAAGACCAGTGTTTTCAGCAGGTTCTTTATCATCAGAGACAGAGTTACAATGACAGGTAACACCTTTATTCACGGCTGACAACTCAGGATCCATCAATCACAGTAGGCAATGCTGCTGATCCCACTCCCCTGCCCTTCACAAAGACCAGTGTTTTCAGCAAGCTCTTTATCATCAGAGGCAGGGTTACAATGACAGGTAACACCTCTATACACAGCTAACAACACCGGATCCATCAATCACAATAGGAAACTCTGCTGATTCCGCTCCCCCATTCTTCACAAAGACCTTTGCACATGCTCATTAGATGCTTCAATACAAAAATAGGGTCTGAGCCAATCAAATGCTGCTAATGTGCATGTGTTTCCTATAAGAACAGGATGTTAGTCTGAAATAGTACCATGGCCAATGTGAATATTGCAAGATTTATTAATTTTTAATACATATTGTGATATGGAAATAAACAATGAATAAATTAAATAATGCACAAACATTATTTATAATGGTATATATATAATAAGTTTAAAGAAACTTACCTGGAAGGGGATAACCAGATTGACTTGCTCTCCTACTCTCTTAATAAAGGTTTGCCTGAGGTGTCTTGGCAGACGAATCTTTGGTTGTTCTGTAAAATGAAGATGGTGAGGTTGTATGAAAGTCCATATTGACGTTGTTGTATAATAGTCATTGAGGAGAAATCTGATTATTTCATGTGACTTACGCACAATCTCCCGGATAGTGACAGGCTGGGTCAGGACGGCTGGCTCACTTCTTCCTGCAATATTTACAGCAACTACGCGGAATTCAATCCTCTCTCCTGTCGGAAGTTCCTTCACTGTGTATCCGCAACGTTCTACCAGTTTACTGTTGGCTTGGGTCCATTCAGTACCTGCACATGTAAATATACAGAATTAATGTTTGAAAGTAGTGAAAGTCATTTATCAATAGGAAATCACTAGAGGACCCCATCTCCGTGAAGATTTGAAGTCGAAAGTTGATGGGGGTGAAGTCAGATTTTTCTATAACATCATTGAATTTTTAGGAAGAAACTTTTTTTTTGTAGAGAAACAATACTGTTATGTGAAGCATACTGTACCTTATCATTTTGATGTGTCACGGGTGACAGACAGCCCTGTGGTGTCTGGCAATAGAGGGTCACGGTGCCTGGCTGCGCAAAATGCTCCCTGACTTTCTATTCTTCCTGCTTTTAGTAGTCAGTGTACTAGGTATCTCCTTTGATAGGTTTTCATCCTTTTCCCTTTAGGATCCCACGAAGCTCCTCTTCTTTTCAGCTGGAAATTATCTGTATTTCCCCTTGGGTTTAAATACGCATTTTCCCTGGACTTTTGTAGATGATATTCAGTTCCTTCACAAGCTCTGGATGCAAGCAGGCGGCTTGTACTCATTTGTAGGATCGTTGCTGCTCTTTGCGGAACTTCTTCCTGAGACATCTGAAGATAAGTTGTTCATGTGCTTTCGCCGTGTGTGCTCCCTGTGTCTTCTTTAGTGTTCAGTGAGGTTGATGAAGAGCTCATCCCACCCGTTCCCTATCTAGGGCCAAGCTCTAGGGTCAGGTATCTGGCTCGGCGCATAGGTGCAGGACCTATCTACGGTGGTGAGGGACACCGGGGGCCAGTGGTAGGTTTGGTCAGAGGTCACCATCTCCCCCTTCCCTGAACTTAGGGTTTCCCTTCCCTTTCGCCACTTGCTTGGCACTACCCCATACCTAGTGTCACACGTTGCTGTTCCATAATCAAAAGTTGACTTCATGCCCCTGCACATTGTGAAAAGTTATACAGCGCCAGAATATTTATTTGGTCCATACTCTGAGACAAGAAGAACAGCAGAAGACAACTTCACATGGAATCGACTTCGAAAAAACTCACTGCTAGGTCTGTTTTTTTTTGTTTTTTTAATGAGTAAGTATAGAAATTACCAGTTCAATTTTATTGATGATGTCTCCATTCAGGGAATTTGCTTTTTCGCGTTGGTTTAATTCAACGCAAGCTAGAGTAAAATTTAAGGTATTGGCCTCCTAATATATTTCCTGCTTTTTTTCCCCTGTCCATGTACCAGAAACTGAAATCTGTGGTAGCAAAGCACTGTTATATATTTGAGCTATAATTTACATCACTTATTGTAAATTCTAGTATTTTTTGTCAGGCCAAGCCCCCTACCTCGAATCACCTTTATAAAAAGAAGTGGGAGGCAGGGTTGCCAAATTGACATATATACCAGGATGGGGCCTAGGATGGGGGACATAAATATCAGGATAGGAGACTTATATACCAGAATGGGGACTAGGATGGAGGACATGTATGCCAGGATAGGATACTTATATGCAAGGATGAGGGACATATATACCAGGATGGGGCCTAGGATGGGGTCTAGGATGGGTGACATGTATACAACGAGAGGAGACTAATATACCAGAATGGTGGACATATATATCAGGAAGGGGCCCAGGAAAAAGACATATATATCAGGATAGGATACTTATATGCAAGGATGAGAGACAAATATATGAGGATGGGGCCTAAAATGGGGGACATATATATCAGGATAGGAGACTTATATATCAGGATAGGAGACTTATATACCAGGATGGGGCCTAAGATAGGGGACATGTATGCCAGGATAGGATACTTATATGCAAGGATGAAGGACATATATACCAGGATGGGGCCTAGAATGGGGGACATAAATATCAGGATAGGAGACTTATATACCAGGATGGGGCCTAGGATGGAGGATATGGATGCCAGGATAGGATACTTATTTGCAAGGATGACGGACATATATACCATGATGGGGCCTAGAATGGGGGACATATATATCAGGATAGGAGACATATACTAGGATGGGACCTAGGATGGAGGACTTGTATGCCATGATAGGATACTTATATGCAAGGATGAGGGACATATATACCAGGATATGGCCTAGAATGGGAGACATATATATCAGGATAGGAGACTTATATACCAGGATGGGGCCTAGGATGGAGGACATGTATGCCAGGATAAGATACTTATATGCAAGGATGAAGGACATATATACCAGGATGTGGCCTAGAATGGGGGACATATATATCAGGATAGGAGACTTATATACCAGGATGAGGCCTAAGATGAAGGACATGTATGCCAGGATAGGATACTTATATGCAAGAATGAAGGACATATATACCATGATGGGACCTAGAATGGGGGACATATATCAGGATAGCAGAGTTATATACCAGGATGGGGCCTAGGATGGAGGACATGTATGCCAGGATAGGATACTTATATGCAAGGATGAAGGACATATATACCATGATGTGGCCTAGAATGGGGGACATATATATCAGGATAGGAGACTTATATACCAGGATGGGACCTAGGATGGAGGACATGTATGCCAGGATAGGATACTTATATGCAAGGATGAGGGACATATATACCAGGATGGGGCCTAGGATGAGTAACGTATTTACCAAGATTGTAGACTTGTATACCAGGACGGGGGACATATATAACAGGATAAGGGATATATATAGTATGTGTTAGATGGCACTGGGAATTTTTGATGCGATTAGTGGAAATTAGATTGCAAATTTCTTCAAATTCCACTAAGAGTCGTTATCTTAGGAAACTACTTGAGACTCACCTCCCTCTTTGCGGTACTCAACCACGTATCCATCAATTCCACCAGCCCCAATACGATCGGGTGCTCTCCACTTCAGAGTGCAGGTCGTGTCTGTGACGTCCTCAACTAACAAGTTTTGAGGTTCACTGGTAGGAGCTGAGAAAGAAGATATTGTTAGTCCGAAAACTGCTGCATCACAACATAAAATGTCCTCCTGGAAACTTCTAACCTCACAATAATGTTTTTTTTTACTGATTTGCTACCTTTAAAAATGGGATTCATTAAGCTTTGGGTTTTCTAAAAACAAAATAATAATTTCAATGAAGAGGCCTGTTTTCTGGATATTTAGAAATATATAGGATTTATCAATGCTCAGCGCAACCAATCACGGCACAGCTTTCATTTTACCTAGGCTGTTTCAGAGAAGAAAACTGAGTTGTAATTGGTTGCTATGGGCCAGCAGTTATTCTTCATGACAACCAAGGCCTGTCACAGTTGTGATGTGCAGAGCATCTTGTGTTCTTATGTTCTGCCATGCTCTCCTGCAGAGCTGTTACTTCGTGCAGAGCTTTTTGCAAGTTTAGATGCTCTGCTGTTTGTCTTTAACAACAAAGAGGGGGGGAGCCAGCACTGCCTGAGAATGGCATGCAAAAAAATTTTTCTTAGTGTAAATTCACAATTATTACAACTGTACTATAATGCAAATTGAGATTTTTAGCAAATGATTGATCAATAATTTGAGCCACCCCTGCCAACGTCAAGGCGAATCTCTATAGGGGGGTCCTACTCTATATTTATATTTTCAATGTGCCATATGGATAACTAATTAAAATAAAAGCAGAACCATATTAAAGCAAACATATACCTGATTCATGTCAGAACTGCTCCCATGCTGCAAAGACAGGCCAAACTGCGAATAAAGGCAGTCCACCATGTCCCAGCACGTGCAGCTGTACGCCGCACACACTGGGACAATGTCAAGACTAGCCCTCACAGTGCCCACCCAGCAGCCATGAATGAAGGCGGAACAGGCCCAAGCATATGGTGCTTAAATAATGATGCCTGTGAAAAATGGCATGGTAGCCGTGTGTGAATGTGACACCCTGGGGTCACAGGTAACAACACCTACCACATTACACACACACCCCCACCCCTTGTGAGGACACACCCGTCACCCGAAAGGGAGACCTGATGCCTCCCTCAGGGCCAGTAGGGCGGAGGTGGGCGGAGTCAGGTGGAAAGGCACTCCCACCGAGGAGACTACTGTCCTCAGGCAGGAAGTACAGTTAGTCTAGTTGTAGAGTGACAGTGAGAGGAGCGGAGTTGTAGAGCTGTCAGGGACCCGGGTAGGAGCCTGGGACCCTTGAACCGTCAGGCAGGCAGACGGTGGTGGCCACCTGCAGGAGTACCGGTACAGCAACCGTAGGGACCGGGCCAGGGTTGGAGCCCGCCGGCCCTGAACCAGGGAGTCAATCGTGTACTGGAGCACCAGAAACCGGGTACTCAGACCCCGTCCTAGCTTAGAAGCCACTGAGTATAGGCAAATTAACTGATTGCAGGCTGGACCTCACAGGTTCATCCTCACCCAAAGTCCCGCAAGAAGGCAAAAGCCCACTGATACCGGGTGAGAGCCACCGCCAAGGGCCAAACATCCGACGGGCCAGCGCCTGCGGGCAACCGAGGGCTCCTCTGGCAGCTCAACGCCGGGGAGCGGGCTACCACTGTCCAGGCAGGGGAGCCGAAAACCACAACAAGAGGCGCAAGGGAAAGGGGCCACCATCAACCTCACAAGAGGACACAAGCAGCCGGCTGCGGGACCCGACCAGACCCGAACTTTTGGTTTACCAGTGACTCTGAGTGTTAATTAATCGTGAGTACACCAGTGCCATCCGGGCACGACACTGCACCGCAGCATGGCACCCTGCACCCCGACAACAACACCATCGCCAGTCCCCCACCGGGCCCCGGGACACACAACGCCCCTACCCACGGAGGGGCTAACATCTAAGCTGAGGCCGCAACACCGATCCCGGACGAGCCCACCTTCACTCCAGCCGCAGCGGTGGTGCATCCCGTCACCACGACCCGTGGGTGGCGTCACGACCCGTTAGACGACAACGCGGCCCTCCCCGGCTGCGCGCCTCGTCCCACACCACCACCACCCTACCGCCTCCGCCCTTAACAGAGCGACGTGGCCCCCGGTCCGGAGGCGCTCGTGCCACCGACAACACGAGCCCGGACCTCGAGCGGCTCGGCCCCAGCAGCGGAGAAGCGGCCGGGTCCCTCTCAGGGCGGTACATGAACAGACACCAAATTATATATATGTAGATATAAACAGAAGGAATATGCAAACCAAAGTCAAGCATGCACGGCATGGCGGGGGTCAGCCACCAAACCAAAGTACAACAGAGAGAGGGGGGGCTAGCACTGCCTAAGAATGGCATGCACAAAAAATATTTTTAGTGTAAATTCACAATTTTTCCAATTGTTTGCTAAAAATCACATTTTGCATTATAGTACAGTAGGAATAAATTTGTGAATTTTACACTTTTTATTTGTTGCATGCCATTCATAGGCAGTGCTGGCTCCCCCTCTCTATACGGTTTGTCTTCAACACCTATGGACGGGTTGTCTCTCAGCTCTAGGTTCTACACTGGTCCTGGGAGGTGCCTATGCAGATGCTTCTTGTTCCGGGTGATTGATCTGCTTCATTAGGGAGCATGCTTGCCCAGAACGTCACCAGTCATACTTCCTAGTTACAGTAGTGCTTTCGGCTCCTGTAGTGTTTAGTAATCTGATCTTGGCTCACGACTCTGGACTGTTGTTGACTCTTCTCTGCCTGTCTCCCTGTTTTTGTCATTACCTCTTGGCTTCTAACCTTGGTGCTCCTCCTGACCACGTCCCCACCTGTACATACTCTCCTGGAATCCTGACCCTCGGCCTGTATCTTGACCTTGTCTCGGTCTGCGCCCAATGTCCTGTCGCTACCTCCTGGCTTCTGATCTCGGCTTGTCTGACTACCTCTCTATTCACATTCATGCAAGTAGTTTCTAGCGCCACCTAGTGACGGACATCACAGTACCCTTACCTGTCTCAACTATCAGATATTATTACCATCATAGTACTATGTAATGTCATTATCCGATATTGAAAAAAAAACTAAAAACGCCCCAAACTAATAATGGTAACTGCCGATAATGCTTCTTTGTGAATTATAGTATGGCCCATTGACTGCATTTTATTAGATCCATATTCATTACACCTCTCTAACAATAGTATTAGTGTTCGATTTTATAGACCTGAAATAAAAAGGTTGAAGCCCATTGTTTATGTCACTGTCTACTACACATAGTTGGTGCATTGGCCGGTAACAACGATTTCTAGGCCTAATAGCCCATTTAGGCCGTGATCACACGTTGCACCCGCACTGTGGCTTTTTACAACCACAACATTGCTGATTTACCACAGCTGCCTGAAAAAAATTCACCACAGTCGCAACGTGTGAACGCCGCCCTAGATAAGCCAGTTTTCAGTTTTCATTGATTGTCAGCATCAAGAGGCCAGTAAACGACTGTTTATCAGATTGCATACAGCCAATCATCAATCGTTTAATGGCCTGGATTGGACCATCTAAAGGGGTCATTAAAAACCATTGCACCAGAGCGGTGTGCTTGAGACGCCAATAGTCAGGTACTAAAGTTCCCATGAACACTGGTTCCTCTATTACTGATTTGTCAAAATGGGTCATACGGCCATTTATACTGGTAGATAATTGAATACCCATTCACAATCATTGATGTGAGTTAACATGGTAGCAATCAGCTGACTCTTTCCTACAAGGTCTGGGTGTGCACTGCTGACTGTATTGGGTCATGCAAGTATGGTTCTGGTTTACATTAGTATAGCTAGGATTTGTTGTCACGGCCAGACAGGGTGTTGGTCCTGCTGTAGGGTCAGTTATCTGTTATACTCAGCTCCCTGCTGTGAGTTTAAGGTGAGCTACTTCTTATTTAAACCCTTAGGAGCTACTTCTAGTTGACAGTTATAGGTCTTACATTCCCTGGTTCATACTCCTGAAACTCAGCTCTGATTCTGTCCATTTACTCCCATCCTTATGTCACGGTTGTCTCTCTATTTTTGTAGATCCCTCATTTCCACCTGGGATGCTACAATTAAACATGGTTTCATTTCTTTCAGTTCCTAGCTGAGTCCTTCAGCAGCAGCTACTTTGTAGCCATGCCCCTTCAGGTTTAAGTAGTGGTGTTTCCCAGCAATCATTGCTGAAGAGACAAACTCATTGTTCTCTGGCCACCTTGGTGGAAGGTCCTGCTGAGGAGCTATCCTGAACTTGGCTTTATCCTTTTTTAATTGCTGTTTTCCCTGTTTCTCCTTACTTCCCTTTTGTCTTATTAGTGCAGTGGATGGTCTAGTGAACCTCACCTGCCTCTCACTAGCAAGGGTATATACAAGGCTTCTCAGGGTCTCAGGTTCCTGCTCGGAAACAGTTACAGAGACTGTATAGGGACTGTTGAGGAGAGTAGGGACAGCTGCAGGTGAGGATCGGAGGTGTTCCATCTATCCCTCTCACTAGCTCCAGGGCCCTCTGTTGTTATTATGTCCCCTTTGTTTATTCTGTTTTTTGTTGTGTGTCAGACATCCGTTGGTCTGAATGCATGAGTTATGCTCATCATACTTGGCAACATGACACCTTATCCTTGGCTTGTATTTGACTACTTGACTGTCCCTTGCTTTTGTCCTAACCTTGACCTCCTGGATATTACTCGGTTTGGCAACCTTTCTCTCTGCCAGCTCTCTCCACCAGCCAGCAGCCACTCCATGGTTGTAATCCAGGGGGCCCTACATAAGTCCAAATCCCTGACTTGTTGCTAAAGGGTGAAGGCCAGGATTCCCCTGCCGTCTATGTCACAGATCTTACTTTAATAGCTGTGTTCCCTGTACTTTACCTACACAGGGATAACAACCCTCAGAGACACTTACCAATTGGCATGAATGGTTTGGACGTGTTGGCCTGTTGAGATATACCAATGGCGTTTACGGCAAACACTCTTATTTCATACATGATGCCTTCAATCATCTTCACAGATTGATATGAAATTTCTGTGTAGACTTCAAAGTTCATCTTCATCCACCTCTGACTGCCTTTCTTTTTTCTTTCAATGAGGTATCCTAAAAAAAAAGCCAAATGTCAAATGAATATATAATTTTTGTAGTTATAAAACTCTGTACATGGATAATATTTTTCTGTAGCTTTTTTTTATGACATTTTACTCACCTGTTACTTCCTTTCCACCATCATACAATGGCGGTTCCCATACAACGCTAGCCCAGTCCTCTCCAACACTGGTGATACGAACGTTCTCTGGAGGATCAGGCACATCTGAAATAGATCAAAGCAGGAAATAAATCTTTTATTTGGTAAAAAAAACCTCATAGCCATCGGAAATAAGGAAATATAAAGTTTAGTTTACCCACTACTTTGACGATTAAGGTGGCCTTGTCCTCTCCAACAGGGTTGGTCACCACAATGTTATATGTGCCTTCATCAGACCTCTCAGCCCCTTCAATAACTAAGCTGCTTAGCTCCGTCCTAAGCTCAATGTGCACCCGTCCATCTGTGTCAGTAAACTCCTGTTAGAAAATAAGTCAGGAAATAAATCACATTTGTTAGTATTTCGCAAAAGTTGAAGACATTGTCTTGACCTCATCATGATTTACAGACTTTATTATATTCCAGAGCTGCATTTACAATTCTGCAACTTAGAGAGACAAAAATATCCCATTGAGCTTAAGGTTGGTAGCCAGATTTCTCTGGCGAACTGCATTTCAGGAAGTAAAACCCATAAGGATTATACATGTAAGGTATATATTTATAGGTGTAATTTGCACCAAAAATTTGTGCCATTTCTTGACTATGATGGCCAGTAGGTTGGTTACAGAGACAGGCCTGGAAAGTAGTCAGTTCTGCATGAGAGTTCGAGGACTAAAGTTTCAGCATGGAGTAAGAGCCGGTCAGGGAACCCAGAGTTATCCTCATAAGGTCCGGAGCCTACGACTCACCCCGAATGGGCTAAGGGAAATCATTCATTAGACAGCTGTTGGGGCCCAGAAGTGGACAGCGGACAGCAGTGAGACTAGAGTGGGGGAATGGAAGCACAGGCCGGCAGCTTGTGGACAAGAGGTACGAGATAGCAAGGATAGGCTGAGAGAGAGTACACAAGAGATTAACACAAGCAGAACCTGGAGGTATCCTCGTAAGGTCTGGAGCCTACGGTTCACCACGAACGGGCTAATTAAAGTCGTTTGACTAGACAGCTGTCCTTTTATTAGCAGTTTTCTGTATTGTATGTGGTGAAAGTTGTCCATTTTCTGTTTGATTAATTTGTAACTTTTAGTATAAATCATACCCTTTTTTCAATTAAAAGGCAAAGAATTGTAAAAACAAAATTTGCCATAATTTTGTCCATAATATTCTGATCTATCAAAATAAAAAAAATATTTAACCAACACATTAAATGCTGAAAAGTTAAAAAAATTGGTCAAAATACCCTTTTTTGGTTACCGCAGCCTCCCAAAAATGCAATAGAGTTCAAAACATTGTAGGAGATGGTCGTGTTCACTCCCACCCTGTCATGCTATGCTGAGCGCATTGTATATATCGTTGAATAATACATAGCGTGTGATAGAATGTTCTATTGCTTGAGAGGTGCGGTTCCTGATGTAGCAGAGCCGAAACTGCTCTGCGTCCGGCACCACCTAGCGTTGAGGCCTGATAATACAAAGTATATAGCTTTGTGATGTATAATGTATAATTCAATGTATTAGTCAGATAACTGTTAGATGAAAATATAAGTTGCAATAGATGTAGCAGTGTAGACAATTTCTGGTACAGTGAGATGACCAGTGGGTTGGTTAGAGAGACGGGCCTGGAGAGAAGTCAGTTTTGCATGAGAGTTTGAAAAGAAGTATGGAGAAGGGGCTGGTCATGAAACCGGAGGTGTCCTCGTAAGGTCCGGAGCCTATGGCTCACCCCGAACAGGCTAAGGAAAGTAATTTGACTAGATAGCTGTCAGGGCAAAGAAGTGAACAATAAGGATAAAAAAAGAATCAGGTTCAATGCTGTGTCCTGATGAAGAAGACGGATATGTCTTTGAAACGCGATGACCTGCAGAAATAAAGAAAATGTTTCTAATACATCCTTGGATTCATGTGGTTTCTAGCGCAGCATTGAACCTGATTCTTTTTTATCCTTATTGTTCACCATTTTTTCGGGGCTGCTGCTGACCACTTTTGATATATGTGCTTCAAGGAGTTGTGCCTGTCACAACTTCAGCAGGTGAGTGTGCTTTTGGCACCTTATTTGTAAAATCTCATACCTGGCAAGACCCTATGTGCGCTTTCTTTTCCACAGACAAATAAAAGGGCAAAGAAGTGGACAGCAGCGAGACTAGAGTGAGGGGAAAGGAAGCACAGGCCGTCAGCTTGTGGATGAGAGGTCCAAGATAGCAAGGATAGGCCAAGAGGGAGTACACCAGGGTATAACAAAAGCAGAACCTTAAGGCCCCGTTACACACAACGACATATCTAACGATATATCGCCAGGGTCACGGATTTCGTGACGCACATCTGGCATCGTTAGCGACATTGTTGTGTGTAACACCAACGAGAGACCGTTAACGATGGAAGTTACTCACCCAATCGTCCATCGTTGACATGTCGTTCCTTTTTCAAAAAATCGTTGATTGTTGAGGACGCAGGTTGTTTGTCGTTCCCGAGGCAGCACACATCGCTACGTGTGACACCTCGGGAACGACGAAGTACAGCTTAACTGCGGCCGCCGGCAATGAGGAAGGAAGGAGGTGGGCGGGATGTTCAGCCCACTCATCTCCGCCCCTCCACTTCTATTGGGTGGCCGCTTAGTGACGCTGCTGTGACGCTGTACGAACCACCCCCTTAGAAAGGAACCGGTTCGCCGGCAACAGCGACGTCGCTAGGCAGGTAAGTCCCGTGTGACGGGTCCTAACGATATTGTGCGCCATGGGCAGTGATTTGCCCGTGACGCACAAACGACGTGGGTGGGTGCTTTCACCAGCGACATCACTAGCGATGTCGCTGCATGTAAAGCTCCCTTTAGAAGTGAGGCCATGTCTGTCATATCAGTGAGAAGGAAAAAAAGTGTTCAGGTTATGTTTGCAAAAAGTACTACTGTGTCAAGTGTTTCAATACTGCGTCTACGACGGAGACCGGCTGCGGGGTGATGGACACCACCCTGAATAGAACAGTAAGGGCCATACACCCCGCCCAAAGTGATTTACAAACACGGACTCTTTCTGGTGAAGGAATGCGGAGCCCCAATGGCTAGGCATCCATACCTCCTTTAAATATTGTATTTGTATGCCCAAAATGGTACCAATAAAACTACATTTCCTGTGCGAAAAACAAGTACTCAAATAGCTCCACCGATGGAAGAATAAAAAGAGGGCTCAGAAAATGTCGAACAAATGTCTTTTTTTTTACCATGTTTTGAATATTGTTTATCTAGATTTAAAAGATCCTTAGCTATTTAGTACCATTGTGACCTTATTGACCTGGAAAATTATTTTACCTGGTAATTGTTACCACACAATGAACACTAGAAAAACAAATCCCAAAAAACAATGGTGGAATTGTGTCACCACACGTGTATCATACCTCTTCATAACACCATCACACTACAAAAATCAAGCTCTCATGTGTCGATGTAAAAGGAAAAAAAAAAGTATAGATTTTGGAAAAAAATACTTAAAAAGAAAGTGCAAAAATACAAAAATTACCCTTGCTGGAAGGGACTACAGAGGACATTATATGGGTATGTGCGCATGTTGCATTTTTTCCCGCGTTACAGTGCCAAAATGCATGCGTTCTACTTCACCAGCAAAGTCTATGAAAAGTCCGAAAATTCAATGCTCACGCTGCGTTTTTAAACGCAGCGTTTTGGATGTCAAAAATCGTTGCGGAAAAAAAAGAAGCATGTCACTTCTTTTGTGCGTTGTAGCTGCATTCTCCAATCTCCACCCATTGAAATCAATGATGTGGGTCAAAACGCAACCAAAATGCACTTGGACTGCATTTTTGTTGTGTTCCACATGCTTTTTTGACAAACAAAATGCAGGTCTTTTTCAGTCTCGCTCTGTCGATGTCGGTCAATCTCTCTCTGTCTATCGATGTCGGTCAATCTCTCTGTCTGTCACTCTCTCTGTCTGTCTGTCTCTCTGTCCGTCGGTTGGTCTCTCCCCCTCTCTCATACTCACCAATCCATGATCACGGGTGCGGCTCTGCACGGCTGTCTCAAAGCTCCCGCGGCTTTTCCTCTTTTGAAAATGCTGGCCACTCATTATTCTATCTCGTATTCCCTGCTTTTCCGGCCCACTGACGCCTATGATTGGTTGCAGTCAGACACGCCCCCACACTAAGTGACAGCTGTCTCACTGCAACCAATCACAGCTGCTGGTGGGCAGGTCTATATTGTGCAGTAAAATAAGTAAATAAATAATTAAAAAAAAACGACGTGCGGTCCCCCCCAATTTTGATACTAGTCAAGATAAAGCCACACGGCTGAAGGCTGGTATTCTCAGGATGGGGAGCTCCACGTTATGGGGAGCCTCCCAGCCTCACAATATCAGCCAATAGCCACCCAGAATTGCCGCATCCATTAGATACGACAGTCCCGGGACTCTACCCAGCTCAACCCAAATTGCCCTGGTGCGGTGGCCATCGGGGTAATAAGGAGTTAATGGCAGCCCATAGCTGCCACTAAGTCCTAGGTTAATCATGGCAGGCGTCTCCCCGAGATACCTTCCATGATTAATCTGTAAGTTAACGCAAATAAACACATGCACCCGAAAATATCCTTTATTTGGAATAAAAGACAAAAAACCCCACCCTCTTTCACCACTTTATTAAAATCCCCAAATACCCCTCCAGGTCCGACGTAATCCACATGAGATCCCACAACGCTTTCAGCTCTGCTACATCGGAAGCTGACAGCGAGCAGCCACAGACTACTACCGCTCTCTGTCAGCTCCACGCTGCAACTGAAGTGAGCCGCGCAATCAGCGATGACGTCACTCAGGTTACCCGCGGCTACCGCTGGATCCTCCAACTGTGACAGCAAGTCGCCCGAGTGACTGACGTGAGCTGCGCGATCAGCAATGATGTCACAGGTGAATTGCGGTCTCGGGTGGAGGACTCCAGCTGGCCTCGGGTAACCTGAGAGATGGCAGCGCTTATCGCGCTACTCACTTCAGTCACTCAGGGAATTAGCGGTCACGGGTGACCACTAATCAGGACGCAACACATAGACAGAGCCGCGGGATGACAATGAAGTCGGCTGAAGTTCATTCTCATCGCGCAACTCTGTCTGTGTCTGTTATCAGCGGGCATGTGTAAATCAAAAAGGTCCGTGGAGCCTCTGTTAGGAGTCTCAACACAGAAACCAGCCAGATATCCCTCCGGGAAGGGCCCAGCCAAGTTGTGACTCTTTTTAGGAGACCACCAGAACCACCATATTAAGTGGCCCCTTTAGTCAATATCCAACTTTTTTTTTTTATCAGCGGGCATGTAGCAGAGCTGAATTGCCGTGGGACCGCAATGACAAAACATGCATCCAAAACGCATGCAAAACGCATTCAAAATGCATCCAAAATACATGCGTTTTGAATGCATTTTTTATGACAAACACAGTGTCAAGTCTTCCAGAGGGTGCATTCTTTTCTGCACTGCACAGAACGCAACGTGCGCACATACCCTATAAGTGGTGACAGATTAATAGGATAATTTATTGCTTCCCTGTTTGGTAATTTCAGTGCGCAATTTAGGTGTTGTTCACGTTCTATGAGGAGCTATGACAGGGAATAAAGTGGATGATTGATGTCCTAGAAATGAAGTGGCCTGCCCTCCATGCTCTTTCAAGGTCATTTACAGAAAGGTTTATAGTTGATTTTCTCATTGATAGATATGCATTTGTAGCTAGAAATGTATGAATGAACTTGGCTATTTCTATCCTGCCAACAACACAATTAGTTTGGTGTCCATAAATCTTCCTACTGTAACGCTCACCACCAGGGTGCGCAGGTACACTGGAATGGTGTAGAGGTCCTAGGTGCAGGGAGGCATTAGCCCGCTAGGGGTCACTAGTACCAAGGCAGGGATGGACTGCAAGCCGAGTGTCAGAAGCCGGGAGATCAAGTCAGTACAGATGAGCAAGAGAAGCCAAGGTCCCGTGCAAACCAGTGGTCAGTAAGCCAGGAAGTAGTGTAAGGTACAGAAGGGGCGCAGAGCCGTGGTCAGAGAACAAGCCGAGGTCGGAAGCCAAGAGGACTCAAAGGTACAGAGGAAAGAGCAGGGCCGGGGTCACAGAACAGGTCAAGCGTCAGGGAGTACAGACAATACAGGAGGGACAGAGGCCAGGGAATGGGGTGCAAGGTAACAGGACAAGATCAGAGCAAGTCACGAAAACCAGAAGCGTACAATGCAGAGCAGGAACTATTATTGGTGACGTTCCGGGTGAAACAGCTCCAAGATAAGGCAGAGTGATCACCCGGAATGAGGCATGACCGAATAGACCCCTCCCACCGAGCCTGAACTTGGAGAATACAGACAACAAGAAAACACCTAGAACACAATGGCTCTGCATAGAGCAGATCCATAAGTGAATCGTAAAATCTACATTGCGAAAGGTATTTGTTGGTGTACATTCAGGGAGTCTGCATGCTACACTTCTGATCGGTCATTCATGCTTCATAACTTTCAACTGTTTTTCGCTTGCCTTGTCTCCTCTGAACCAGGAAACAGTTGGTGCAGGTTCTCCGGTAATCGGAACATCAAAACGCAATTTGTTGCCAGCCACAACAATGATGGTGTTGACATGTTCACCACCAGAGCAATCAAGGTGGATTTTGGGTGGTTCTGGAGAAATATGAGCCAAATTACATGTATCTCTTCACAACTTATACACAGGAGACTCAACAGGTTGACAAATGTTTCGTACTGTCTCTTACCTTGACGTGGGACATATTCAACCTTGATCTCTGAAAAGAAACAATAATATAATTATTCTTTCATCATTTGATCAAAGTGATCATAATTTATTAATTGTATTTATTTTATTTTAGTCTCTTATTTAGCGCTATTAATTCCACAGCGCTTTAAGGCGTGATCATCACTGTCTCCATTGGGGCTCATAATCCAAATTCCCTATCAGCATGTCATCATAATGGATTGAATTTAGTATATAGCATTAAATAATTAGCGCAATCAAATAATGTGGGAAAATAATACATTTTCAGCCAAAAAAGCAATACATTGTGTCATGCCTAGAGATGGGCTTGATAGGGTGGTTGTCATGATGTGACTGTAGGATAGCAAGTGACAGGGACTCTTATGCTTTCCCTCATGCTCGAAGTCCTTAGGATATCCCTAACCTCAGGGTTACCCCTAACGATGGAGATGCCTGAGTCGTGTAACTGGCTATGCTCCTGACCAACACTAATCTGATTCCACCTCCCACGAAGGGGCAGGAGTAACACACATAAAGACAGACAGGGAAGACCAAAATTCTGACACACTGCACACACAGGAATAGACAATGAGAGACTCAGGAGAAAAGGAAGAGCAGTAAGGTAGCAACAAAAAACAACAAAGGTTAATGCTGGCGTCGCACGGGACGATCTATCGTACGATCGCACAAACGATTGTACCCGCCCCCGTTGTTTGTGCGTCACGGGCAATTAATTGACCGTGGCGCACAAAGTCGGTAACCCCCATCACACGCACTTGTGGCGCCCCTGAGGCTTCCGTCGCCACAGGTCATTGCACCCCACCTGCGGTGTGATGCCCATTCTGGGGGAGGAAGAGAGTGAACTCCGGTCCCCTGGTAAATTCACACTACACCCATTGCTAGGGACACACAGGACCAGGGAAAGTGGCAGGCAACCCTCCCATGCTGCATGCTGAGAGGGGCTGTAAGACCCATCCCTGCTCCCATAGGGTGGTAGCTTAGCAACAGGGGAGGTGGGAGGAGCCAAGGAGAGCAGACAGAGATAGGAAGGTCAAGTTTAGTCAGTTCGCTCAGGGAGTGAGAGAGTGAGGAGTGAGCATGTAGTTGGAGGAGAAGAACGAGAGAAAGGAGGGAGGAGGAGGCCTGCTGGAGGCAGGCAAGGAGGAGAAAGAAGAGAAGGAAAGAAAGGGTCGCAGGGCCGCGGGTAGTCCTGTAGGTACCACGAGCAGTCCTTGTTGGGTACCGAAGCCGAGGGCCCAGAGGCGCTACGAGTAGCTGCAGGCTGCGGTGGCCTGGTCCACAGTGACATCGGTGGAGTGATTAGCTGCGACAGGGGACGGTCCCTAGAGACTGGAGGAGTGAAAAGACAATCTCCAAACAGTAAAAACCGAGGCCCAGGGACGTTGCAAGCTCCCAGGGCCAGAACCCAGAGCAGCCCTTCAGAAAAGGGGTAATCAGCCGACAGGTGACCCCCCAGCCTGGAGGCTGTAATGGAGGCCAAGCCAGGGCCATCCTAACTCGGGCAAGGCTAGTGAAGACAGCAGAGAAAGAGACACTAAGAGAGAGGGTACCGGATTTCACACTCTGAATCACCCAGAAGACGGAGGTCCCTGACAGTGGTCTCAGCAGTCCAAGGGTCCTGCCTGCCCTGAAAAGAACTGTGAGTAAAGAACTTGAACTGCACCCTTGGAGTTGCCTCTGTCATTTCACCTGCATAGACACTCACAAGCACCAACTGTGCCCCGGGCATTGCTCCACCTGTGGGGAGCAGTACCACCATAGCTGCCATCACATCATCCCGGAGGCCTCACACAGCAGCGGCGGCTTATTAGCCGCATACCACAGGTGGCGTCACGAACACAACCATTAACAGCAAGCCACATATTCAACTGACACCCACCAGGGCCACGGAGCAGGGCCCAGCCACCACTGACTACCACCGGACTAGTCCGGCCCGGCACCGGGTGTCCCATAGCCCTGGGGTGGGCGAGTCACACTTACCTCAGGGGCGACGTCGCTGTGGGCGGCGAACATCCCCTTTCTGAAGGGGGAGGGACGTTTGGCATCAAAGCGACGTCAGACGGCAGCCGGCCAATAGAAGTGGAGGGGCGGAGATGAGCGGGACGTAACATCCCGCCCACCTCCTTCCTTCCGCATTTCCAGCGGGAGACAGGTAATCTGTGTTCATCGTTCCCAAGGTGTCACACAGAGTGACGTGTGCTGCCTCAGGAACGATGAACAACCAGAGCACAGAAGGAGGACCGACATTTTGAAAATGAACGACGTGTCAACGAACAACGATAAGGTGAGTATTTTTGCTCATTCACAGTCGTTCGGAGGTGTCACACGGTACGATATCTCTGACGATGCCGGATGTTCGTCACTAACGACGTGATCCCGACGACAAATCGCCCAATATATTGTACCGTGTGACACCGGCATTACTCCACAACCAAACATAGCAACAAGTACTACAACCACCAGGTAGTCTGGATCACTACACCTCACCAAACCAGCTTAGATAAACTATAGTTGGCATAGAAGGAAGAATTCAGCCAGCATATATAGGAGGAGAGCGAATGTGATTGTCTTCCTTACATGTGATCAAAGGAGACTAACAAGCAGACTAGCAGAGATTATATCTTGCTAGCCTGCCTATCAACTATCAATCTGTTGTTCAATGCCCGAGTCACAGACCTCAGAGACGTTATCAGGGGAAGTGTCAGAATCTGTAGTCTGAATAGATCTCGACGTGCCCATGACAGTTAACCAGGTTTGTAAAAAAACCTCTGTGTGACAGTGGTGCATGACACATTGATTTCCATGTTAGCGACGTCTTTGCGTGTGACACATACGAACGACCGCTATCGATCAAAAATACTCACCTAATCGTTGATCATTGGCACGTCGTTCTAATCCCAAATATCGTTGATGGTGCTGGATGCAAGTTGTTCTTCATTCCTGAGGCAGCACACATCGGTACGTATGACACCCCAGGAACGATGAACAACACCTTGCCTGCATCCTCCGGCAACGAGGTGGGCGTCACTTTCTTTCGGCTGCTCTCCGCCCTTCCGCCTCTATTGGCTGCCTGCCATGTGAAGTCGCTGTCACGCCGCACAAACCGCCCCCTTAGAAAGGAGGCGGTTCGCCAGCCACAGTGATGTCCATAGGCAGGTAAGTCCGTGTGACGGGTCCTAACGATGTTGTGCGCCACGGGCGACGATTTGCCCGTGACGCACAACCGACGGGGGCGGGTACTTTCACCAGCAACATTGCTAGTGATGTTGCTGCGTGTAAAGCCCCCTTTCGGATCGCGGTTTTCCCAGGAGTCAGACCCCAGCTTATCCCCAAATTATTATCTATCCTTCGGATAAGTGGTAAATACAAAATAATGGAAATAGCCATTTAAGGCTGGATTCATATGAAGCAGAAAATTTGCAGTTAACCTTTAAAGAACCTTTAAAAAAACTTTAAAGATGTGTATATATTTACCCAAGAAGTTAAGTTTAGCAGAAAGAGTCAAAGCGAACCCATCAGGAACAAAAGTGTAGTCAGCTTCATCCTCCGGCTTCACATCATCAATGACCAACTTGTGAATCCTGCAAGGATAAGTTAATTTATTTTACAGTCTCATACATAGTTCTGAGTTTCCAGTTTTCTAAATAAGCTACCGACTTTTCATTATAATTTATGATTTAATATATATTTTTGCTTTCAGATGAGGGATAAAACCTGTACAAAGATTGTTTCCATTCTAGTTATTGAAAACACATTTTGCTTGTTATAGTTTATACCTGAAGAAGAGGATAAAAAGTTTTGAAAAGTTCCTCTACCATTATATGATGGCATGTACTTATTTATTTATGCCTAAGTTCTGAATAACTGAATGTGCTTTAGGACTTTAGGATTTTTTTTTAGATTTTAAGTTACCTTTCTTTGATGAGACAGAATAAACTTTGGCTTAACTAGTGTCCGAAGGGGCGCCACTGCAAAATTTTGACTTAGGCACCACCCTCCTGGCCCTCCCAGCACCCCTCCTCATGTTGGTCAGATGAACCAGCTCTAGCAGCCTTCTAAATCCAATACAAACATATGTGTTGCCCCCTTCCCCCTTCATTATGTAGTAATGATCCCCATCTTGGTCTATACGTCTCCCGTTCTAGGCCCCTTCCTAGTAATTTTTTCCCCATTCTAGGCCCTTTCTTGGTAAATATGTCCCCCATCCTGGTATATATGTCCCTATCCTGAGCCCCTTCTTGGTAGATATGTCCCCCATCATGGTATATATGTCCCCATCCTGAGCCCCTACTTGGTAAATATGTCCCCCATCCTGGTATATATATATCCCCATCCTGAGCCCCTTCTTGGTAAATATGTCCCCTATCCTGGTATATATATCCCCATCCTGAGCCCCTTCTTGGTAAATATGACCCCTGTCCTGGTATATATATGCCCCATCCTGAGCCCCTTAATGGCAAATCTGTCCCTCATCCTGGATCCCTCCATGGAAAATATGTCCCTTATCCTGGTATATATGTCCCCCATCCAGGGCATCTTCTTGATTAATATGTCCCCAATCCTGGTATATATGTCCCCCATCCAGAACCCCTTCCTGGTACATAGGTCCCCCATTGTAGTATACATGTCTCAATCCTGGGCCCCTTCCTGGTAAATATGTCCCGCATCCTGGTATATATTTCCTTATCCTGGGCCCCTTCCTGGCTTATATAGTCCCTGTTCTGCCTCAAACGCATAAAAAACAAAAAAATTCTGCTCACATTCCCTGGCTTCCACGTTTCGTGGCATTCTCCTCTGTACTTAGTGCATAGGGGCTGGCAGCTGATATCGGCATCCCTGCTATGGTGATGCATGACGTCTTAGCAATGCTCCCCAGCCATGCCCATGCTGATGTTAGCTGCTGGCCTCTGTTTGGCCGGCAGAATGTATTGAACTACAAGGAATCAACTGCAATATATTTCAGCTGGATGTGTATCCTCGAGCGCACATTCAACGTCCCCCTCCACTGCTGGGCCCAGTTGTGGTTGCAACCTTTGTGACTGTGATTGCTATGCCCCTGATGATAACTTACTGATCGGTAACTGATAGGCAGTCAGACGCCTGGAGATCCTTTGAGTTCCCACTGTAGGGAATGGATTTCGAGCATGTGCACCTCAACTTTATTTGATCTCAAACGGACTGCAGAACATGGCCAAGCACAGGTATAATTTATCATCGGCAGTCCCAAAGAGAATAAGGAAAGTAGAGATGATCATGCTCAACCTCAGCTCCATTCAGATAAGGCTTTATAGAGCCCACGGTTCTTGGGATCGCTAGTAGTCAGAGTAACGTAAGAAAAAGACCTTTGAGGGACATGTTTTATTTTGTATAGTGCTACATGACATTTATCGCACGATGACAAATCTCAGACACTTCAAGCGAACAAAAACATTTTTGCAAATGGCTGCCAGACAACTATTTTAAAACTGCAAGTTGTCTAAAAAAACAATGAGTGAAAATTGTAGATGACTTACATTGCAGTCTAAGGAGGCAAAATTGACCCTCAAACTTCTACTAAGTCAACTTTGACTCCATAGACTTCAAAAGGAAGACTTGATCCTCAAACTTCTACCAAGTCAACTTTGACTCCATAGACTTCACGAGGCAAAGTTGATCCTCAAACGTCTGCCAAGTCAACTTTGACTGCATAGACTCCACTAAAGGCCATGACATGCATACAACATCTCTCCCACTTCACTATCCAAATTTGTGGAAGGTCATATTGCAAATATAACTTACCTGCCCTTGTGAGTCATTGTGATGCGCTTGCTTGGTCTGATCTCTATGCCATTTTTATACCATTTACCCGTCACTTTTTCATCAGACACCTCACATTTAAAGACAGCTTGGTCTGATGCCTTCACTGTTAGGTCAGCAATGTCTTGGATCACTTCAAGCTGTTTCTCTGGAATAAGAAATTAATTAGATGAGATTTTGGAAAATAATGTGAACATCATTGAGTCTTAATATTGCAACTATTTCTCCAATATAGTCATTTTGTCCATACCTTCAACTATAAGGTCAGCTTCACACTTTCCACCATTGGTCATTACTTGGTAACGTCCAGTGTCTTCTTTGGTGGACTCATTAATGATCAAAATATGTTTTTTTCCATCTTTCTTGAAACGATATTTGAAGGTTTCCTCCCTGGTCAGCTCAACTCCATCTTTTGTCCTTAGAGGAAAAATGGAAAAAAGTGGGTTATTTATGAGTATAGGTTGTATATGGCTGTCATGCTTGCCACTGGGTGACGGTACTGCTGTGAGCTGAAAGAGAACCCACTGGACCACAGGGAGACCCTTGGCCTACCCTAACGGGGGATAGAATACTGGGACTGTGGCAGCTGACCTCAGGACAGGGGCAGACACAAGATGGGCAAGCAGAGTCTTTTGTACCAATAGGGGCAGGCAGAGTCCAGGTACAGGCAGGATAGGACTGGAAACAGGTGCCAACAGGCTGGACGGGCTGGTAGCCAGGCACGGGCAGGACAGAACTGGAACCAGGTGCCAACAGACAGGATGGGCTGCTAGACAAGTACGGGCAGGGCAGTCTGGATCCAGGTGCCAACAAGCAGGACGAGGTAGTAGCCAGGTACGGGCAGGACAGGCTGGAACCAGTTGCCAACAGTTAAGATGGGCTGGGAGCCAGGTACGGGCAGGACAGGCTGGACCCAGATGCCAACAGGCAGGACAGGCTGGGAACCGGATACAGGCAGGACAGGCTGGACCCAGGTGCCAACAGGCAGGACAGGCTCTTAGCCAGGTATGGACAGGACAGACTGGACCCAGGTGCCAACAAGTAGGACAGGCTCTTAGCCAGGTACGGGCAGGACAGGCTGGACCCAGGTGCTAACAGGTAAGACAGGATGGGAGCCAGGTACCTGCAGGACAGGCTGGAATCAGTGCTAACAGGCAAGATGGGCTGGGAACCAGGTATGGGCAGGACAGGCTGGACCCAGGTGCCAACAGACAGGACGGGCTGGGAGCCAGATAAGGGCGGGACAGGCTGGACTCAGGTGCCAACAGGCACAACGGGCTGGGAACTAGGTACAAGCAGGACAGGCTTGACGCAGGTGCCAACAGGCAGGACAGGCTGGTAGCCAGGTACGGGCAGGGACAGGACTGGATCCAGGAAGACCTCGGGGCTACCCTATCGTGGGGTAGAGGACTGGAACTATGGAAGCTGACCCCCAGGATGGACAGGCAGAGTCTCTTGTCCCAACAGGGGCAGGCAGAGTCCAGGTACAGGCAGGGTGGGATTGGAAGCAGGTGCTAACAGGCAGGACGGGCTAGGAATCAAGTATAGCCAGGACATAGCCAGGACAGGATGGGACAGGACCAGACGGGACAGGCAGGAACAGGACCAGACGGGACAGGTGACCTGACAACTGACTAGACAGAATAAACTGATTAACAGGAACTATGGTGTTGAACAGGCAACTCCCCTAGTGGGAGATTACTCTAAATACCCAGTGCCTCTCAGCGATAGGCTAGCCTCCAAATTCACAATGCTCATAGAGGTCAAGTGTCTTTTACCCAATTTTTTGGTTCTTGCCACAGGAGTTAACAAATAGGAGACGTACCACATAACCACAGCACCTTCTTCTGATACCTCCACTTCCATTTCAACTTTATCTCCCACAAACACCTGCTGGTCTTCAAGTGGTTTCACAATGGTGACAGGAGGTTCTAAATATAAAATTTGTTTTTAAATATTCAATATAAACATTTCACTTTTCAGCTCTGCTCTGTAGACTGGGACAGAGTCAGCAGAGTTACTTCATTACAGAACAAGAGATACTTGCAGAAATGTTTAATGTTACAGACAATGGAGTTTTCTTCTACATTTCCATTTGGACTTCATACACACACAACTATCGATGTATGTAGTCATAGACATGTGCCATTTTGATATGTGTCACAAAATTAGGTTAAAATGTTAGTTTTCTTACCCTTGACAAAAAGCTCTGTAGTACTTTTCTCATCCCCAATCACACATTCATATTGGGCATCATCTGCCAGGGTACATTTGTTGATGGTCATAATTCTCTTTAGCCCGACATTCTCAAACACAAACCTACAAGCATAGGAATTTATGTAGTTAAGAACATTGTACTGTATATTATGCTACACATGTGGCTCCTATAATATTATATATGATACATTCAGTTTCCTACAAACTTTTGTGATAGAATGGCTCAATTTAACGAGCACTGATATCAGCGCGATCCTGTAATAGGAGCCACCGGGGTAACAAGTCCGTTTATGTCATTTCTTTCTCTTAAATATTCTCCTTTATATTCCCCCATCAGTGACATTTTTGAGAAGTGGAAGGAAACCCAGCAACTCAGGGGAACCCTGTAATGTTACAGAGCGGGGGCCGAGTACTGAGGAGGAGAGGGCAGAAAAGTGACCACCGCTCTGCTGACCCCATAACTGCAGAGAGCAGACCTCCTCTGGTAACATCAGCACAAACACTGCGCCCACCGGGGGCTTCAAGGCCGAGCAGCTGCAGCCGTACATCACCAAGCACAATGTCGAGCTTTACATCACCAAGCACAATGCTGAGCCATACATCACCAAGCACAATGCCGAGCCATACATCACCAAGCACAATGCAGAGCCGTACATCACCAAGCACAATGCCGAGCCATACATCACCAAGCACAATGCCGAGCCATACATCACCAAGCTCAATACCGAGCCGTACATCACCAAGCACAATGCTGAGCCGTACATCACCAAGCACAATGCCGAGCCGTACATCACCAAGCACAATGCCGAGCCATGCATCACCAAGCACAATGCCGAGCCATACATCACCAAGCACAATGCTGAGCCATACATCACCAAGCACAATGCTGAGCCATACATCACCAAGCACAATGCCGAGCCGTACATCACCAAGCACAATGCCGAGCCATACATCACCAAGCACAATGCCGAGCCATACATCACCAAGCACAATGCCGAGCCGTACATCACCAAGCACAATGCCGAGATGTATATCACTAAGCTCAATACCGAGCCGTACATCACCAAGCACAATGCTGAGCCATACATCACCAAGCACAATGCCGAGATGTATATCACCAAGCTCAATACCGAGATATACATCACCAAGCATAATGCCGAGCTGTACATCACCAAGCACAATGCCAAGCTGTATGTCACCAAGCACAATGCTGAGCTGTACATCACCAAGCACAATGCCGAGCCGTACATCACTAAGCAGAATGCCGAGCCGTACATCACCAAACACAATGCCGAGCCGTACATCACCAAGCACAATGCCGAGCCATACATCACCAAACACAATGCCGAGCCGTACATCACCAAGCACAATGCCGAGCCGTACATCACCAAGCACAATGCCGAGCCGTACATCACCAAACACAATGCCGAGCCGTACATCACCAAGGACAATGCCGAGTCATACATCACCAAGCACAATGCCGAGCCGTACATCACCAAGCACAATGCCGAGCCGTACATCACCAAGCACAATGCCGAGCCGTACATCACCAAGCACAATGCCGAGCCGTACATCACCAAACACAATGCCGAGCCGTACATCACCAAGGACAATGCCGAGTCATACATCACCAAGCACAATGCCGAGCCGTACATCACCAAGCACAATGCCGAGCCGTACATCACCAAGCACAATGCCGAGCCGTACATCACCAAGCACAATGCCGAGCCGTACATCACCAAACACAATGCCGAGCCGTACATCACCAAGCACAATGCAGAGCCATATATCACCAAGCACAATGCCGAGATGTATATCACTAAGCTCAATACCAAGCCGTACATCACCAAGCACAATGCTGAGCCATACATCACCAAGCACAATGCCGAGATGTATATCACCAAGCTCAATACCGAGATATACATCACCAAGCATAATGCCGAGCTGTACATCACCAAGCACAATGCCAAGCTGTACGTCACCAAGCACAATGCTGAGCTGTACATCACCAAGCACAATGCCGAGCCGTACATCACCAAGCACAATGCCAAGCTGTACATCACCAAGCACAATGCCAAGCTGTACGTCACCAAGCACAATGCTGAGCTGTACATCACCAAGCACAATGCCGAGCCGTACATCACCAAGCACAATGCCGAGCCGTACATCACCAAGCACAATGCCGAGATGTATATCACCAAGCACAATGCCGAGCCGTATATCACCAAGCTCAATACCGAGATATACATCACCAAGCATAATGCCGAGCTATACATCACCAAGCACAATGCCAAGCTGTACGTCACCAAGCACAATGCTGAGCTGTACATCACCAAGCACAATGCCGAGCTGTACATCACCAAGCACAATGTTGAGCCGTACATCACCAAGCACAATGCCGAGCCGTATATCACCAAGCTCAATACCGAGATATACATCACCAAGCATAATGCCGAGCTGTACATCACCAAGCACAATGCCAAGCTGTAGATCACCAAGCACAATGCTGAGCTGTACATCACCAAGCACAATGCCGAGCCGTACATCACCAAGCACAATGCCGAGCCGTACATCACCAAGCACAATGCAGAGCCGTACATCACCAAGCACAATGCGGAGCCATATATCACCAAGCTCAATACCGAGATATACATCACCAAGCATAATGCCGAGCTGTACATCACCAAGCACAATGTCGAGCCGTACATCACCAAGCACAATGCCGAGCCATATATCACCAAGCTCAATACCGAGATATACATCACCAAGCACAATGCTGAGCTGTACATCACCAAGCACAATGCTGAGCCGTACATCACCAAACACAATGCTGAGCCATACATCACCAAGCACAATGCCGAGCCGTACATCACCAAGCACAATGCCGAGCCATACATCACCAAGCACAATGCTGAGCCATACATCACCAAGCACAATGCCGAGCCGTACATCACCAAGCACAATGCCGAGATGTATATCACTAAGCTCAATACCGAGCCGTACATCACCAAGCACAATGCTGAGCCATACATCACCAAGCACAATGCCGAGATGTATATCACCAAGCTCAATACCGAGATATACGTCACCAAGCATAATGCCGAGCTGTACATCACCAAGCACAATGCCAAGCTGTATGTCACCAAGCACAATGCTGAGCTGTACATCACCAAGCACAATGCCGAGCCGTACATCACTAAGCAGAATGCCGAGCCGTACATCACCAAACACAATGCCGAGCCGTACATCACCAAGGACAATGCCGAGTCATACATCACCAAGCACAATGCCGAGCCGTACATCACCAAGCACAATGCCGAGCCGTACATCACCAAGCACAATGCCGAGCCGTACATCACCAAGCACAATGCCGAGCCGTACATCACCAAACACAATGCCGAGCCGTACATCACCAAGCACAATGCAGAGCCATATATCACCAAGCACAATGCCGAGATGTATATCACTAAGCTCAATACCGAGCCGTACATCACCAAGCACAATGCTGAGCCATACATCACCAAGCACAATGCCGAGATGTATATCACCAAGCTCAATACCGAGATATACATCACCAAGCATAATGCCGAGCTGTACATCACCAAGCACAATGCCAAGCTGTACGTCACCAAGCACAATGCTGAGCTGTACATCACCAAGCACAATGCCGAGCCGTACATCACCAAGCACAATGCCAAGCTGTACATCACCAAGCACAATGCCAAGCTGTACGTCACCAAGCACAATGCTGAGCTGTACATCACCAAGCACAATGCCGAGCCGTACATCACCAAGCACAATGCCGAGCCGTACATCACCAAGCACAATGCCGAGATGTATATCACCAAGCACAATGCCGAGCCGTATATCACCAAGCTCAATACCGAGATATACATCACCAAGCATAATGCCGAGCTATACATCACCAAGCACAATGCCAAGCTGTACGTCACCAAGCACAATGCTGAGCTGTACATCACCAAGCACAATGCCGAGCTGTACATCACCAAGCACAATGTTGAGCCGTACATCACCAAGCACAATGCCGAGCCGTATATCACCAAGCTCAATACCGAGATATACATCACCAAGCATAATGCCGAGCTGTACATCACCAAGCACAATGCCAAGCTGTAGATCACCAAGCACAATGCTGAGCTGTACATCACCAAGCACAATGCCGAGCCGTACAGCACCAAGCACAATGCCGAGCCGTACATCACCAAGCACAATGCAGAGCCGTACATCACCAAGCACAATGTTGAGCCGTACATCACCAAGCACAATGCGGAGCCATATATCACCAAGCTCAATACCGAGATATACATCACCAAGCATAATGCCGAGCTGTACATCACCAAGCACAATGTCGAGCCGTACATCACCAAGCACAATGCCGAGCCATATATCACCAAGCTCAATACCGAGATATACATCACCAAGCACAATGCTGAGCTGTACATCACCAAGCACAATGTCGAGCCATACATCACCAAGCACAATGCTGAGCCGTACATCACCAAGCACAATGCCGAGTCATACATCACCAAGCACAATGCTGAGCTGTACATCACCAAGCACAATGCCGAGCCGTACATCACCAAGCACAATGCCGAGCCATACATCACCAAACACAATGCCGAGCCATACATCACCAAGCACAATGCCGAGCCATACATCACCAAACACAATGCCGAGCCATACATCACCAAGCACAATGCCGAGCCGTACATCACCAAGCACAATTCCGAGCCATACATCACCAAGCACAATGCTGAGCCATACATCACCAAGCACAATGCCGAGCCATACATCACCAAGCACAATGCCGAGCCATACATCACCAAACACAATGCCGAGCCATACATCACCAAGCACAATGCCGAGCCGTACATCACCAAGCACAATGCCGAGCCGTACATCACCAAGCACAATGCCGAGCCGTACATCACCAAGCACAATGCCGAGCCGTACATCACCAAGCACAATGCCGAGCCATACATCACCAAACACAATGCCGAGCCGTACATCACCAAGCACAATGCTGAGCCATATATCACCAAGCACAATGCTGAGCCATACATCACCAAGCACAATGCCGAGATGTATATCACTAAGCTCAATACCGAGCTGTACATCACCAAGCACAATGCTGAGCCATACATCACCAAGCACAATGCCGAGATGTATATCACCAAGCTCAATACCGAGATATACATCACCAAGCATAATGCCGAGCTGTACATCACCAAGCACAATGCCAAGCTGTACGTCACCAAGCACAATGCTGAGCTGTACATCACCAAGCACAATGCCGAGCCGTACATCACCAAGCACAATGTTGAGCCGTACATCACCAAGCACAATGCCGAGCTGTATATCACCAAGCTCAATACCAAGATATACATCACCAAGCATAATGTCGAGCTGTACATCACCAAGCACATTGCCAAGCTGTACGTCACCAAGCACAATGCTGAGCTGTACATCACCAAGCACAATGCCGAGCCGTACATTACCAAGCTCAATACCGAGCCATACATCACTAAGCACAATGTTGAGCCGTACATCACCAAGCACAATGCCGAGCCGTATATCACCAAGCTCAATACCGAGATATACATCACCAAGCACAACGCCGAGCCATACATCACAAAACCCAATGCCGAGCCGTACATCACCAAGGACAATAACGATCTGTACATCACCAAGCACAATGCCAAACCATACATCAACAAGTACAATTCTGAGTGTCAGACGGAGTGGTATAAAGCATGCCATGATTAGACTCTGGTGCTATGGAGTGACGGACGACTTCTTTATCTGGCATGTACCGGACAAGTTTAATTTTGGTGAATGACAGGAAAATGGTACCTGTCTGACTTTATTTTGCTAGCTGTAACGTTTCATGGAGGAGGAATAATGCTATCAGCTTGTTTATATAGAGGTCAGCCTTAGCCCCTTATTCCAGGGGAAAAAAAAATCTTAATGCTTTAGTATACCAAGATATTATTGTCAGTTGAATGCATCCAATGTTCCGTAAAAGTCTGAAGAAGGTCTTTTTGGAACTGAATCCGCGATCCTTTTAAGCACCTTTGTAGCTGAATTAGAACAGGGACTATGAGTCCGTGCCTCTCGTTCAGTATCAGTGTCTGACCTCACAAATGCTCATTTGGATGAAGTGTCAAAAATTCACACAGATACCCCCAAAATCTTATAGAAATCCTTCCTCAAAAGTGGAAGCTGTCATACCTACAAAATGGGGGCTACGGATTTAGAATGGGATGTCAGAAAAAGTTGTGCAGGGGTATATTTGTAGATGTCTCAATACTGTTCCCATATAGTGTATATAAATATTGTATTTTATACATTTATCCTTAAAAAGCTTATATAAATTGATGATTTTGTGTTACAGTTGCACTTTTCAAAGATTTTCCAGAATTGTGGCACTAATTGGACAGTGTCACACTGTGTTGAAAAAAAATAACTATTAATTCCCAGTAAACAATATATTAATACTGTATATCTTAGGAATAGAAAAAAGAATAGAACAACTCAGATTTCTAAGGAAAGAGGCTACGGAACTCCGATTAAGAATTTTCTGGGATTCAATTGACAGCCAGTAAGAACATAGAAAGACTTGTGATTTCCATCATCTCCAATATTTAAATGGAGTGTTTGTTTATTTTATACCCTTCATGAATATAACTGTTCCATGCATAGATATAGGCATTTCTTACATAAAAGCATATACAATTATATATAGCTGCATATTAAGTAAAGGACACTCCCTATATCCACCCAGGTTATTCACACCCGTATCCCCCTTGAGAAAGCGAGCACTAAGGGGTACTTTGCACACTACGACATCACAGGTGCGATGTCGGTGGGGTCAAATTGAAAGTGACGCACATCCGGCATCGCAGGCGACATCGTAGTGTGTAAAGCCTAGATGATACGATTAACGAGCGTAAAAGCGTCGTAATCGTATCATCGGTGTAATCCATAATTACGCTGACGCGATGGTCCGATGTTGTTCTTCGCTTCAGCAGCCGCACACATCGCTGTGTGTGAAGCCGCAGGAGCGAGGAACATCTCCTACCGGCGTCACCGCGGCTCCCGTAGGATATGCGGAAGGGAGAAGGTGGGCGGGATGTTTACATCCCACTCATCTCCGCCCCTCCGCTCCTATTGGCAGCCTGCCGTGTGACGTCGCAGTGACGCCGTACGACCCGTCCCCTTAATAAAGAGGCGGGTCGCCGGCCAGAGCGATGTCCCAGGACAGGTGAGTCCATGTGAAGCTGCCGTAGCGATAATGTTCGCTACGGAAGCTATCACAAGGATATCGCAGCTGCAATGGGGGCGGGGACTATCGCGCTCGGCGTCGCAGAATCGGCTTGCGATGTCGCAGCATGCAAAGTACCCCTAAGACACATGAAATGCGCGTTGGGTGGTTTCTTGCCAGGTATATTTGTGCCGCCCCCTTGGCAGCAGCCGGGGCTGCTCGGATCCGGGTTCTTGGTGGCTCGAGGTTGTGCGGCCACTCAAATGAAGGTGGTATTTACAAGGGATTGTGTTAGAGTTCGTGACACCACCTGTGGTATGGGGAAATTTGGAATACCACCACTGCCGTTGGGAGTACCCGGGGGTGATGGAAGGGGGCAGCCAGGTGTTAGAACCCTCCACGGATAGGGGGAATGCCCCGGGCCTTGGAAATGGTGTTTGGGGAGTGCCGTTGGGAGTGAAGGGGGTCACTTGCATACTCACTCAGTCCATTAAGCTGACACCGACAACTGGGTAAACCAAAGTTCTGGACACCGCTGCCGCTGAGGGGAGCTAGTTTGGGTCCATCCCCGATGATGTTGCCTGGTGATCCATGACCTGCCTCCTGGCACTAAGTTTATTTCTCTGTTGGTCCTGGTAGTATGGAACTTGCCAGGTCCCGCTCCTCACTATGGCTAAGTGTGGAAGCTTGCTCTCAGGGTTCATGCTTGGGATTTCCTGGACTGTTATAGTGGAAAGTCCTATCCCCCTCATTGCGCTAGTACCCCGATTTTGGAGCGGGTGGAGAGCGGATCTTGAAGGCTCTGTTCTCGTTGGGTAAATTGTCAGGTTGCCTGAAGCTACTCCCCGACCTAGGGTCCACGTACCCCGTAGTGCCCTGGTCTCAGCGTGATGATGGTACAAGGCCGCCGGCTGTCCTCCTCGACAGTTCCGTGCCCCTTGTCACGATCCCCTGCGACCGGGGGTCCAGCTCCTCTAGGCCCATACCACTGTCTGCCACCTAGTTGCTTCCAAGGAGCCCGGCTCCTGACATCCTCTCTCCTTCACTTCCTACACTACACTAACTACTCCTGACACTCCTGACCTCCCCTTAACCAACCCCCAAAGTGGGCGACCCTATTCCACTCAGGCCGTCCAATGGTGTGTCTGGTGGGTGTGGTGCAGAGTGTACCTAGGATTTTACTAGCTGTTGTTGGCAACACTATGTAGTTGGGGACCCATAACCAAGGAGGAGGTGGATATTGCACAGAAGGGCAGGTTGCACAATACCCTGTGAAGACTCGATAGTCCGGGGGGGCGTCACATATTTATTTGTTTTAGCTGTTTACTCATGCACTGTGAATTTTACATGTTTACCTGACATTTGGCACTTTATTGAATTCATTGACATTGTACTTTTACCAATAATTTCTGACTAAATTTCTGTTTTGTATTGTCTGCTCAGCCGGCCCATTTTTCTATGCTTTATTTTAATCATTTTGCATCATTGTCAGCTTTCTTAAGTGTTCCCAATAAAAACTATTTTTATTATCTAAAATTCAAGTCCACTTTTTTCCTCCCTTTTGTTACACCCATATACAAGTCTTTGTTTCAGGGTGTTCTCATGAAATTCGCCATATCATGTGAAATTTGGCAGGCCTTAAAAGGAACCTGTCACCAGGTTTGGCCCGTATGAGCTGCGGCCACCACCAGTGGGCTCTTATATACTGCATTCCAGAATACTGTATATAAGAGCCCAGGCCACTCTGTATAACGTAAAAATCACCTTTATGACACTCACCTAGGGGCCGGTCCAGTTTGACGGGTGTCGCTGCAATCTGGTTCAGCACCTCCTCTCTACACCTTGTATGGATGATGCATCCTACATCATCAATATAGGCCAACATTGCGGTCCTGCGCTGGCGTACTTTGATCTGCCCGGCCGAGGGCAGATCAAACTACTGTAATGCGCATGCACGAAGAAAGGTCGAAGACCACCCACGCATGCGCACTATAATACTTTGATCAAAGTGCGCCTGCACAGGACCGCAATGCCGGCCTGGGTGGATGACATAATATGCGTCATGTACACGGGCCTCAGAAGAAAGAGGTCGGTGATCGCCACAGAGAGGAGGGGTCATACCGAGAGCAGTGATACTCATCAAACCAGACCACCCCCTAGGTGAGTATTATAAAGATGTTTTTTACGTTGTACACAGTGGCACTGTTCTTGGACGCCTGGTAGATGTTGATTGAGCTTCCACAAGCCTCTCAATTTATCAGATCCCAGGGGTTAATCTGGCCTTCATCTTTGTCCAAAGGGATCCCTTTGTTGGGGCCACAGAATCAGCTGAGCTGCTGTCCATTGAAGTAAGCTGGCGACAAGAAGGGTCACCATGTGGGGTCAATACAAAGAGGTCATGTCAGACAAAATCAGAACGCAAGCGGGTGGTCCAAATGCAAGATGAGGTCAGAGAAGGGAATTAATCAGGATGAACCAACAGGAGCACAGAACAGAGCTATAGACCAGGTAAGCAGAACTAATAACTGGCAAATTCAGAGTTTCAGGTGCTTAAATAGCTGACAGATCTGCCATGGGCAGAAAAATGGTGAATATATTCCATAAGAACGTATCCTGTATGTTACAAGACTTTTATTGCACTGCAAGTAGAAAAAGTAGCTGGACACCGATACAAGACATTTAGTTGATGTGTTTGTCAAAGAATGAGACTTCCATGACACCGATCTTAGCTGATGTCACACGAGCAGTGAGATCTGGGAATAACTGTCACTTACTTGGCACCAGCTTTAATCTCTTGGCCATTTTTGAACCATTTAACCATAACATCGGGGTTTGCAACCTCCACTGACATTTTAATCTTCTGGCCCTTGTCTATCGAATAACATGGCTCCAGTTTCTTAGTAAATGCTAAAAAAAATTTAAAAAAACACTGACATATTAGAATGGGTCTTCCCATTAAAAATATTTTTATTTTTACAATTTTAGCAATTTAGCTTAATATGTTTAATATTAAATATACTTTAAAGAGGTGGTTCACCTGTTTTCATTACTGGCCACATCGATATTATGTTGAGAAACAAGGTTTCTCCCAAATACCTTGTGTTGCCAATAGTGCCTGTGAGCGTTGCTACTGAGGTCCATTCACCCCCTTTGCGTGACCCCAGGCTCCGTCACATCTGATGTCTGGTGATGTCACATCAACTTTCTGTTGACCTGACATCACCGCGGCCGGCCCCAGTCTCTGTGAGTGAATGGGCTGTGGGTGGCATTTCACTGCTCATCACAGCCCAAAATTGCTCCTGCTTGTGGTGCTCTGCATTGAAGAAGAGAGCAGGGAGATGCTGGTCTGTGACGAGCGGTGAAATGCCGCCCACAGCCCAGTGACTCAAGGAAACTGGGGCCGGCCGCAATGATGTCAGTTCAACCGGAAGTTCATGTGACATCACCGGACATCAGAGGTCACAGAGCTCGGGGGGCCATGTGAAGGGGGTGAGCGGACCGTAATAGCACCGCTCAAGGTACATTCACACTTGCGTTATTTTCCTTCAGTTGCAATCCGCCGTTTTGGAAAACAGCGGAATCCGCTAACGGATTCCGCTGCTTCCCATAGACTTGTATGGACGACGGATTGCGAGTGATGGACTTGCGTTGCTTCCGCTGGGCGATGTTGCGTTGCTTCCGCCGGACGGAAGGAACGCAGCATGTAATGTTTTTTGAGCAGTGCAATCCGTAGGATTTCGCTGCGCATGCTCTCTCTGGCTCCCTGCACACGTAACCAGGGTAAACATCGGGTTACTAAGCAATGCGCTTTGCCTAGTTACCCAATATTTACCCTGGCTACGGATGCAAGGAACCAGCGCTAAGCGGTGTACGCTGGTACCAAGGTAAATATTGGGAAACCAAGCAAAGTGCTTTGCTTAGTTACCCGATATTTACCCTGGCCACGTGTGTAGGGAGCCCGACACTTCCTCGCTCAGCTCCGCCCCCTCCCACAGTCCGCATATACACACACACACACACACTCACCTGTCCCCAGCCATTCAGTCCCCGCGGCAGCCCCGCTCGGCTCCACCCACTCCGCACTACGAACATCGCCCCCCGCTCACCCGGCAACCGGCTGCTGTGAGCGATCAGCTGATCACCCGGCGACCGGCTGCTGTGAGCAATCAGCTGATCACCCGGCGACAGGCTGCTGTGAGCGATCAGCTCATCACCCGGCGACCGGCTGTGTGAGCGATCAGCTGATCACTCGGCGACTGGCTGCTGTGAGCGATCAGCTGATTACTCGGCGACCGGCTGCTGTGAGCGATCAGCTGATCGTTCACAATAGTCTGCTGCCGGTAAAACTAAAGAAAAAAAAAAAAAGATTCCGTTGTTTTGTAGGATCCGTTGCATCCGTTGTGCCACTAAATGCAACACATCCGTTGCATCCGTCACACGACGCAATGCAATGGATGCCGTTCAATGCAAGTGTGAAACTAGCCTCACAGGCACTATTGGCTACACAAGGTATCAGAGAGAAACCTTGTTCTCAACATAATACTGATGTGGCCAGTAATGAAAAGGGGTGAACTACCCCATTAGGACTACTTAGTTATCAGATATTTATGCCTGCTAGTGGTCCTTTGTTACTCCTGCAGTGGCCACTGTAGGAAAAACAGGGGACCACCGCGAGGCATTAATAGCCTATGGTGTTACATCGTGCCATTTAAAGGGGTTATCCACTACTCAGACAACCCCTTCTCAAAACCTGTTTAACAGCTATACTCGCCTCTGGTGTCGGTGCCGTTCAAATGGTGTCAGCACTGGCTCACCCAGAGATCGTGGCCAATCAAAGCTGGCTTCACTCTCCCTTCTTTCGGACAAATCCAGAAATCCGGAGGAAGTGAGAGCTGCGGCTATTCTCTGACTTCCCTCATATGTCTGGATTTGTCCAATTGAGGCGAGAGTGAAGCCCACAATGATTGGTCGCGATCCCCGGTTGAGCCAATGCCGAAACTGCAGTTCTCACCAGAAAAAGAAGGGCATAGGGAATAGAGTAACCTGGAATGGAAGAATGAAACCACACACAATGGGGTTGTCTGAAGTAAGAAGTTAGAAAGAATGATGTCTGGAGGAACTGTATATACCAAGTGGTAGGAGAGTTTTAATTAATACTAATTGGAATATATTGTCATCAACAACTATTATTTTTGCACCAACAAATTTGAATAAAACTGAATATTTTGTAATGTAAATTACTGTATTTTTCAGTTTATAAGATGCCCTGGATTATAAGACGCACTCACAATTTAGATAAAAGAAAAGTGAAAAAAATAGGGTCTGTCTTATAATCTGGTGGTGTCTTACTGGGGGGGGGGGGCACCAGCAGTGGTGGAGTGGGGCCACAGGAGGCAGGGATGGTGGTGGAGCAGGGCGATGCTGCGGGCATTGCGGCGGGTGTCCCAGATCCCAGATGCTGTCCCAGAATCTGTTTTCGGTGCGGGCTTCAAAGAAATGGTGCCCGGAGTCGGCCCATGTGCTGATTAAGCTATTGGCTCAGTGACAAGCCAAGATCTCATCTGCACATGCACCATTTTCCTTTAGTCTGCTGCTGGGAGATTAATGGGCCGGAGGCAGCGCGTGCGTAGGTAAGATCTTGAGCCGAGAGCTCCATCCACGCACGTACTTGCTCCGGGCACCATTACTGGAAGCCCACACCGCCGACATTTTCAGGGTGGCCCTTGTCTCACCGCGCGCAGCACAGCAGTCCACAGCCACCACAGCCACCACAGCCACTGCAGCACAGCGCCCGCAGCATTGCCCCTGCCTCCTGCTACCCCTCTCCACCACCTTCCCGGTAAGCTACATTTGGATTATAAAATGCCCTGCTCATTTTCCTTCCAAATTTTTGGGCGCAAAAGGGCGTCTTATAATCCAAAAAATACAGTGTATTATTAATTAAAAAAATATATATATATATTCTGGGGAACTCAGTCTTGTCAAAATTTTGGAAATTGTGCTTGTGTTCCGTTTACTTTTCGAAGATGGTGTATTCATTTATGATGAGCATTGTATATATATACTCAAGCAATTATATATACATAAGCATTACCTTCACTTTTCTTAATTTCCACTTTCACCTTCTTCAGACGTTTCAGCATGCCTCTAAGGTCAGTTACACCATACTGAAAAGCAATCTTTTCATACTCGCTGGGTTTCGCCTTTTTTAAGATCTCCCAGACATCTGCAGGAATTCCTTCTGGTTGTTCTTCTTCTTTTTTCTTTTCCTCTCTGGGAAAAGAACAAAATTTAGGTCGATGGACTAATAAACAATAAAAAAAGTGACTGTAATACTTATCCGTGGTACATAAGATAACTATCATACTTAACATCTCAAGATCTTTGAATCTAATCTGTATAAAGTTGGCCAAATATTGGTCAAGAATTGTATACTTCAAACAAACAGATGTGCTTGACGTCATCTACTTTCCCATTATGTTGCATTTTAACAATTAACAGATCTTGTTTTACAATAAAGGAAACAAGAAAAATAGAACAAAAATACAGTCAACTCCAGATTTAATGACACTGTCCAGTGACTATCAATATATCCAATAAATCACACAGTGCAAAGGAAGTTAGCTACATTCACTGATTTTCGAACAAAAACTTTTTTTATTTATTTCATTAACATGATCATTCATTTAGACATCCATGTATACTGATCTGATCTCAGACTACAATGCATGGACTGGTCACGGGTCTCCTGAATGGAGTATAACAGCTTCATATATTTCCATTAGGGTGTGACGCCCAGGTCAGAAGAGCTACAGCTGTGAATTGCGGTCCGAGATCGGACCAATATGCACTGACATCAGAATGAGCCCTTAAGCTGAGTTGCAATAACTACTCAAATCAGAGCTATAAGAGCTTACACTCTACAGGAGAGAGAGAGGACCCCACTGACCATAAGAGCTTACATTCTACAGGAGAGAGAGAGGACCCCACTGACCATAAAAGCTCACACTGCAGGAGAGAGAGAGGACCCCACTGACAATAAGAGGTAACACTCTACAGGAGAGAGAGAGGATCCTGCTGACTATAAGAGCTTACACTCTACAGGAGAGAGCGCGATGACCCCACTGACCATAAGAGCTTACATTCTACAAGAGAGAGGGCCCTGCAGACCATAACAGCTTACACACTACTGGAGAGAGAGAGATTACCCCACTGATTATAAGAACTTACACTCCAGAGGAGAGCAAGAGAGGGAGAGAAGACCTCATTGATCATTATAGCTTACACTCTATAGGAGAGAGAGGACCCCGCTGACCATAAGAGCTTACACTCTACAGGAGAGAGAGGACCGCGCTGACCATAAGAGCTTACACTCTACAGGAGAGAGATGACCCTGCTAACCATAGGAGCTTACCCTCTACAGGAAAGAGAGAGGACCCCACTGACTATAATAGCTTACACTCTACAGGAGAGCAAGAGAGGGAGAGAAGACCTCATTGATCATTATAGCTTACACTCTACAGGAGAGAGGATCCCACTGACCATAAGAGCTTACACTTTACAGGAGAGAGAGAGGACCCCGCCGACAAAAGGAGCTTACACTACAGGAGAGAGAAAGGACCCTGCTGGCAATAAGACCTTACATTCTACATTAGAGAGAAAGGACCCTGCTGACCATAAGAGCTTACAGGAGAGAGAGAAAACCCCACTGACCATAAAAGCTGACACTACAGGAGAGAGAGAGGACCCCGCTGATCATAAGAGCTTACACGCTACAGCAGAGAGAAAGGACCCCACTGGCAATAAGAACTTACACTCTACAGGAGAGCGCGAGGACCCTGCTGACCACAGGAACTTACACTCTACAGGAGAAAGAGCGAAAACCTCACTGACCATAAAAGCTTACACTCTACAGGAGAGAGAGCAAAAACCTCACTGACCATAACAGCTTACACTCTACAGGAGAGAGAGTGAAAACCTCACTGACCATAAGAGCTAACACTCTACAGGAGAGAGAGTTAAAACCTCACTGACCATAAAAGCTTACACTCTACAGGAGAGAGAGCAAAAACCTCACTGACCATAACAGCTTACACTCTACAGGAGAGAGAGTGAAAACCTCACTGACCATAAAAGCTTACACTCTACAGGAGAGAGAGCAAAAACCTCACTGACCATAACAGCTTACACTCTACAGGAGAGAGAGTGAAAACCTCACTGATCATAAGAGCTAACACTCTACAGGAGAGTGAAAACCTCACTGACCATAAAAGCTTACACTCTACAGGAGAGAGAGTGAAAACCTCACTGACCATAAAAGCTTACAATACAGGAGAGAGAGAGGACCCCACTGACAATAAGAGCTTACACTCTACAGGCAGGAGGGAGGACCCCACTGACAATAAGAGCTTACACTCTACAGAACAGAGAAACTTAGTCAGTGACTCTGGAGATGAAAAACTTTTATATGCTTTTACATTTTTCTATCATTTTTAAAGTAATTAATGGTATTTAAACATTTTTTTCTGCCTTCTCTAACCTGATAAAGTACACTTATTTTAGTGATTTCCAGCTGCTCCTCAGGGTCCTCACTGCTAACTCCTCATCCAGCTGGACAGGCTTGTGACTGCTGCAGCTAATCATTGGCAGCACTGGTGACAAACATGTCTTTTATAATGCATACTTTTGATAGTTTATAGCATTTTAGATAATTGTGAAAAATAAAAAAAAGTATGGAAAAACCTTATTAATACTTGCAAGTAGATCACTGATATAAATAAGCACCATGAAAAACTAATATCGCTTGTGGTTCTGCCATGGAAAATCTCAAAACTTGCCCTGTATCCCTGTGTTACAGTGGATGGTCAGTGAAATCAAGTTATCCCCTAAAGCGGGCTTTACACGCTACAACAAATCTAACGATATGTCGGCGGGGTCACGTTGTAAGTGACGCACATCCGGCATCGTTAGTGTTGTTGTAGCGTGTGACAGCTACGTGCGATTGCGATGAAACGTAAAACCGTTCATCGCATGCACGTCGTTCATTTCCTTAAAATTGCACGTCGGGTTGTTCAATGTTCCCGAGGTACCACACATCGCAGTGTGTGACACCCCGGGAACATTGAACAGATCTTACCTGCGTCCCACAGCAAAAATGCGGAAGGAAGGAGGTGGGCGGGATGTTTACGTCCCGTTCATCTCCGCCCCTCCGCTTCTATTGGCCGGCTGCCGCGTGACGTCGCTGTGACGCCGAACGTTGCTCCCACTCCAGGAAGTGGATGTTCGCCGCCCACAGCGAGGTCGTATGGAAGGGTAAGTACGTGTGACGGGGGTTAATCGTTTGTGCGACACGGTCAACAAATTGAACATGCTGCACATACGATGGGGCGGGTCACATTGCATACGGTATCATATGTGATATTGTAAGGTGTAAAGCAGGCTTAACTCACAGATAGGGGATCATTTACTGATTGGTGGAGTTCCTACCTCAGATTGGTAGAACAGAGACTTTTTATTCCCAATGGATTACTTTTATCCCCGTAAGAAAATAGAACGTTCTTGCGTATACCCAACTGCAGATCCATCCATTCTCTCTATGGGGTAGACAAAAAGATGGCAGCCCCATAAAGAATGACCAGAGCAGCATGGACACTGATGCTCCATTCTAATGGGCATTAAAGTTCCCCATTTTACCAAAATTTGTGGGTGCCAGAGTTCAGACCCCCATCGATCAACAAGTTATTATCACCTATCATATGGGAAGGTGATGACTTGCTTTTACTGAAAACCCCTTTAAGCTTCTTTTGTTGGGGAGCGTCCAATATTTTGCATTTATACAAGGATTCCAAAGAGATCATAGACTTTTAATAACAGAACTATGCACCTCTATATACTCCCCTCAAGTCTTCTATGTACTAAATAGCGTTATAACACAATCCATAAACTTTGGTGAAATAATTCTGATGTAGCAGATTCTTGATCTTCTGCCCAGCCTGGATTGAATCATTCTGTTATTATCTAAACCGTGTACATCATCTACTCTCTATCATCCCAAGTATCAAGCATTTTGGCAACATTATCAAGGGATGAATAAACAGATCATTAATCATTTTTTTTTTGCCCCAAAATGTTAGCAGTGCCGATAACTTTGATCAGTATGGAGGAAAGCATTCCTAAGGAAACACTCAAAATCAAACTATGAGAAAATGAAGAACCTAAGCAATATATATTGTTGCTCTTACTTTTTTGTTACTGTCATACGATATTCTGCTCTGTAGACACCTGCTGGCATTGTGGCATGAGACTGTTCACACTACAGAGTCTGACAGGCAACCTGAGGCTTCTGGATTGTTCAGCCAGAGCCAGGCGTCGGCTGATTCAGGTTCACTGGTCTCCAGACTGGTGAACAGGACCTAAGAGCCCAGGTTGCTGATTGCCAAGTGCAGCTGTCTCCTCCCTATCTGAATGCATACAGTCGCACACTGAAAGAGCCAAAAATGTACAAGGGAAAATATGGCACTGCATTACTGCAAAAGAGAGATATTTAGTTTATGTATTGGCCAATGCATGTAAGCCCGGAGACCAACGGCAAGGTATATCTCTGTAATCCGGGAACCTAACTTAAAATGCCACTATCTAGGTTAAAAACATCCTTATCTGGGCAAAATGCCACTATTTGGACTACAAACCTCCATGTATGGGCAGCTAGGCTCCTGCTATAATGGTTATGAACACAGCCAGGTCTTAGGGCAGAGTGCTCAGTCAGAAAAAGACTCACTAGAAATATCAAAAAACTGACCCGCACATCCAACAAATGTGAACAGTGTTCACACTTTTTCAGTGTGCGACTGTATGCATTTATAGTTACTATGTTTTTTCAGTTAGCACCTGTTCACATTTGTTGGCTGTTGACTGCAGTCAAAATAGTGGTATTTTGCCCAGATAAGGATGTTTTTAACCTAGATAGTGGCATTTTAAGTTAGGTTCCCGGATTACAGAGATATACCTTGCCGTTGGTCTCCGGGCTTACATGCATTGGCCAATACATAAACTAAATATCTCTCTTTTGCAGTAATGCAGTGCCATATTTTCCCTTGTACATTTTTGGCTTTTTCAGTGTGCGACTGTATGCATTTATAGTTACTATGTTTTTTCAGTTAGCACGTGTTCACATTTGTTGGATGTGCGGGTCAGTTTTTTGATATTCCTCCCTATCTGAAGCACGGCTTCCTTCCTGTATGTGCCGATGATAGCTTCAGCTTTAGCTCCAGCGATCCCAGTCTTGGTGATTTTCCTGTATATGGTGATCTGTGTTGTGCTTCTGAGTGGTGTTAATGTTCCCCTGTTGTGTGTTACTTCCTTCCATTTTTCGTTGTTATCCAGTACACATATTGTCTCTCCTGTGTTTTCAGTGTTGTGTGTACGACTTTCCGTTCTCCCTTGTCCGTGTTGTTTTGTGGGATTTAGTCTTTGTGTTTCCCAGCCCACCTAAGGGAGTGGGAGAGGGGGAGTAAGATCAGGGCCCAGACAGGAATTAAGGTCACGCTGGGGGCTCGAACCTGATTACCATCAAACCTACTTCTGAGATAAGGGACAGTGCAGGGTTGCAAGTCTGAAAAAAACAGCTTAGGGGCTCCTTCCCCGTATTTATATACCCGTGACAGTTGCAGCAATTTTTACATAATCCATAAAAAGTCAATCTTGTAGAAATCCTCCTGAAAAGCTAATCTTTTTGATTGATGAACATCGGAAGCAACAAACCTAGCTAATACGGGTGTGGGTTAACAATGCTGTTTGTACCAAGGCACAGCAGAAAGCCTTCTGCTTCAGCCAGGCATCCTATAGTCACAAACAGGACAGGGGAGACATGGCTGACCTCTTGATATATACAGATTTCATTATGTATTTCTCAGATTTAATTGCAATATGAGACCTAATAGGATTAAAGGAGAAGAGGAGATTTAGGGAAGAAATGTGGGGATTTTTTATTGTTTAATGTAAAAGCTTGTAAAAGCCAGGGAAGGAGTCTTGCGAGGATAATTTGCATATTCCTAGTGCCTTCTGGGATAAGTGAAGAGTCACCGCGAGCTCAAGGAGAACCGGGTTTTGGCCGTTACAGCCGGAAGGAAGACTTCTGAAAGCCAGGGAAGGAGTCTTGCGAGGATAATTTGCATATTCCCAGTGCCTTCTGGGATAAGTGAAGAGTCACCGCGAGCTCAAGGAGAACCGTGTTTTGGCCGTTACAGCCGGAAGGAAGACTTCTGAAAGCCAGGGAAGGAGTCTTGCGAGGATAATTTGCATATTCCCAGTGCCTTCTGGGATAAGTGAAGAGTCACCGCGAGCTCAAGGAGAACCGGGTTTTGGCCGTTACAGCCGGAAGGAAGACTTCTGAAAGCCAGGGAAGGAGTCTTGCGAGGATAATTTGCATATTCCCAGTGCCTTCTGGGATAAGTGAAGAGTCACCGCGAGCTCAAGGAGAACCGGGTTTTGGCCGTTACAGCCGGAAGGAAGACTTCTGAAAGCCAGGGAAGGAGTCTTGCGAGGATAATTTGCATATTCCCAGTGCCTTCTGGGATAAGTGAAGAGTCACCGCGAGCTCAAGGAGAACCGTGTTTTGGCCGTTACAGCCGGAAGGAAGACTTCTGAAAGCCAGGGAAGGAGTCTTGCGAGGATAATTTGCATATTCCCAGTGCCTTCTGGGATAAGTGAAGAGTCACCGCGAGCTCAAGGAGAACCGGGTTTTGGCCGTTACAGCCGGAAGGAAGACTTCTGAAAGCCAGGGAAGGAGTCTTGCGAGGATAATTTGCATATTCCCAGTGCCTTCTGGGATAAGTGAAGAGTCACCGCGAGCTCAAGGAGAACCGGGTTTTGGCCGTTACAGCCGGAAGGAAGACTTCTGAAAGCCAGGGAAGGAGTCTTGCGAGGATAATTTGCATATTCCCAGTGCCTTCTGGGATAAGTGAAGAGTCACCGCGAGCTCAAGGAGAACCGGGTTTTGGCCGTTACAGCCGGAAGGAAGACTTCTGAAAGCCAGGGAAGGAGTCTTGCGAGGATAATTTGCATATTCCCAGTGCCTTCTGGGATAAGTGAAGAGTCAACGCGAGCTCAAGGAGAACCGGGTTTTGGCCGTTACAGCCGGAAGGAAGACTTCTGAAAGCCAGGGAAGGAGTCTTGCGAGGATAATTTGCATATTCCCAGTGCCTTCTGGGATAAGTGAAGAGTCACCGCGAGCTCAAGGAGAACCGGGTTTTGGCCGTTACAGCCGGAAGGAAGACTTCTGAAAGCCAGGGAAGGAGTCTTGCGAGGATAATTTGCATATTCCCAGTGCCTTCTGGGATAAGTGAAGAGTCACCGCGAGCTCAAGGAGAACCGGGTTTTGGCCGTTACAGCCGGAAGGAAGACTTTTGAAAGCCAGGGAAGGAGTCTTGCGAGGATAATTTGCATATTCCCAGTGCCTTCTGGGATAAGTGAAGAGTCACCGCGAGCTCAAGGAGAACCGGGTTTTGGCCGTTACAGCCGGAAGGAAGACTTCTGAAAGCCAGGGAAGGAGTCTTGCGAGGATAATTTGCATATTCCCAGTGCCTTCTGGGATAAGTGAAGAGTCACCGCGAGCTCAAGGAGAACCGGGTTTTGGCCGTTACAGCCGGAAGGAAGACTTCTGAAAGCCAGGGAAGGAGTCTTGCGAGGATAATTTGCATATTCCCAGTGCCTTCTGGGATAAGTGAAGAGTCACCGCGAGCTCAAGGAGAATCAGGTTTTGGCCGTTACAGCCGGAAGGAAGACTTCTGAAAGCCAGGGAAGGAGTCTTGCAAGGATAATTTGCATATTCCCAGTGCCTTCTGGGATAAGTGAAGAGTCACCGCGAGCTCAAGGAGAACCGTGTTTTGGCCGTTACAGCCGGAAGGAAGACTTCTGAAAGCCAGGGAAGGAGTCTTGCGAGGATAATTTGCATATTCCCAGTGCCTTCTGGGATAAGTGAAGAGTCACCGCGAGCTCAAGGAGAACCGGGTTTTGGCCGTTACAGCCGGAAGGAAGACTTTTGAAAGCCAGGGAAGGAGTCTTGCGAGGATAATTTGCATATTCCCAGTGCCTTCTGGGATAAGTGAAGAGTCACCGCGAGCTCAAGGAGAACCGGGTTTTGGCCGTTACAGCCGGAAGGAAGACTTCTGAAAGCCAGGGAAGGAGTCTTGCGAGGATAATTTGCATATTCCCAGTGCCTTCTGGGATAAGTGAAGAGTCACCGCGAGCTCAAGGAGAATCGGGTTTTGGCCGTTACAGCCGGAAGGAAGACTTCTGAAAGCCAGGGAAGGAGTCTTGCGAGGATAATTTGCATATTCCCAGTGCCTTCTGGGATAAGTGAAGAGTCACCGCGAGCTCAAGGAGAACCGTGTTTTGGCCGTTACAGCCGGAAGGAAGACTTCTGAAAGCCAGGGAAGGAGTCTTGCGAGGATAATTTGCATATTCCCAGTGCCTTCTGGGATAAGTGAAGAGTCACCGCGAGCTCAAGGAGAACCGGGTTTTGGCCGTTACAGCCGGAATTTTAGCCTGTCTTCTTCATTGTGAGCGTGAGTGAGCAAAGTGTGAGCAAAAGTAAGTGTGAGTAGAATTGTTTGTATTTAGTTGTTTAATTACTTAACATTTGTTTAGTGCTATCCCCATTAGATAATGTGCTCCACTATTGCTAATGCGATCCAGTGTACATCTTGTCTCATGTATGCATTCCTTGAAAAGCCGTTCGAGGGTGCATACTGTTGTTCGAGGGTGCATACTGTTGTTCGAGATGTGCGCAAGTTGCACATTTGGAAGCCCAGATACTGGATCTAAATGAGCAGCTGGCAACTCTGAGATGCATTAGCAATATGGAAAGGAGTTTGCTGCTCACTGAGCAGCAGCTTGCTGGGTCAGATGTGGGGGAGGATCGTAGTAGGGAGCGGCAGGACGGTGAGGTAGGTAGCTGGGTGACAGTTAGAAAGGGGGTAAAGGGAAAAGTGCTAGGAAGGCTAGTCCTGAACTGACACACCCCAATAGGTTTGCAAACTTGGCAGATGAGGGGGATGTCATTACAGGGGTAGCATTGCTGCAGCAAGGCATGACCTCTGAATGCCAGAGGAGTGTTTGCTCCAGTAAGGGGGGGAATAGGAGTGCAGGGCAGGCAAGACAGGTACTGGTAGTGGGGGACTCAATTATTAGGGGGACAGATAGGGCAATCTGTCACAAAGACAGGGATCGCCGAACAGTGTGTTGTCTTCCTGGCGCTCGAGTTCGGCACATCGCTGATCGGGTTGACAGATTACTGGGAGGGGGGGCTGGGGAGGACCCAGTGGTCATTGTACACATTGGCACAAATGACAAAGTTAGAGGTAGGTGGAAGGTCCTTAAAGATGATTTCAGGGAATTAGGTTGTAAGCTTAAAGCATGGACCTCAAAGGTGGTATTTTCGGAAATACTACCTGTGCCACGAGCCACACCAGAGAGGCAAAGAGAGATCAGGGAGGTTAACAGGTGGCTCAGGAATTGGTGTAGGAAAGAGGGTTTTGGGTTCCTGGAGAATTGGGCCGACTTTTCAGTTGGCTACAGATTCTATGCTAGGGATGGGCTGCATCTTAATGGGGAGGGTGCAGCTCTGCTGGGGCAGAAAATGGCTAGAATGTTGGAGGAGTGTTTAAACTAGGAATGGGGGGCGAGGGTATTCACTTTATAGAAGGGAAATGTAGTGCAGATAGTGACCAGGGCACAAGTAATGAAATTGGGGGTGGTACGGGGGGAAGGGTTAGGACAGTCAATACAGTAAGCAGGAATACAGGTACAGAGTCATACGTAACGTGCATGTACACTAATGCCCGAAGCCTCACAAATAAGGTGGAGGAATTAGAATTAATATTGTTGGAAGAAAATTATGATATAGTGGGGATATCAGAGACATGGCTGGATGAGAGCTATGACTGGGCTGTTAATTTACAGGGTTATATCCTATTCAGGAATGACCGTACAAATAAGCGAGGGGGAGGTGTGTGTCTATATGTAAAATCATCCTTAAAACCCATCCTGCGTTACAACATATGTGAGGGTACTGAGAATGTAGAGTCCCTATGGGTGGAGATAAGGGGGGGGAGAATGAATAATAAAATACTGATAGGGGTGTGTTATAAGACACCGAATATTATGGAAGAGGTAGAGAATCTCCTCATAAAGCAAATTGATAAAGCAGCGAGTCTCGGAGAGGTAATTATTATGGGAGACTTTAACTATCCTGATATAAATTGGGGAACAGAAACTTGCAGTTCCAGCAAAGGAAATAGAGTTTTGATAACAATGAAAGATAATTACCTTTCACAAATGGTGCAGGACCCCACAAGAGGGGGAGCACTACTAGACCTTGTACTAACCAATAGGCCAGACCACATATCAAATATACAAGTTGGGGGTTACTTGGGGAATAGTGATCACAAAATAATACGTTTTCATGTATTCTTTAGTAAGATGTATAGTAGAGGGGCTACAAGGACACTAAACTTCAGGAAAGTAAATTTTAAACGGTTGAGAGATGATCTTAGTGCAATAAACTGGGATGATGTACTAAGTAATAAAAGTACACAAAGCAAATGGGAGACTTTTATGAGCATCCTGAATAGGGCTTGTGCAGAAAATATACCCTATGGGAACAAACATGCTAGAAATAGGAGGAAACCCCTATGGCTAAATAGAGCTGTAAGGGAAGCAATAAAAGAAAAACAGAAAGCCTTAAAAGAATTAAAGAGGGTAGGTAGTGATGAGGCATTATATAATTATAGAAAATTAAATAAAATATGTAAAAAGCAAATTAAGTTAGCTAAGTTTGAGACAGAGAGACTCATTGCGAGAGAAAGTAAAAATAATCCTAAAATATTCTTTAACTACATAAACAGTAAAAAACTGAAAAGCGATAGTGTTGGCCCCCTTAAAAATAGTCTTGGTGAAATGGTGGAAGGGGATGAGGGGAAAGCCAACCTGCTGAATGACTTTTTTTCTACGGTTTTTATACAAGAAAATGCCATGGCAGATGACATGACCAGTGATACCATAAATTCACCCTTGAATATTACCTGCTTAACCCAGCAGGAAGTACGCCGCCGCCTCGAAATCACTAAGATTGACAAATCTCCGGGCCCGGATGGCATACACCCCAGAGTACTACAGGAATTGAGTTCTGTGATAGATAGACCATTATTTTTAATCTTCTCAGATTCCTTAATAACAGGGTCGGTACCGCAGGACTGGCGCATAGCAAATGTGGTGCCAATATTCAAAAAGGGGACAAAAACTGAGCCGGGAAATTATAGGCCGGTAAGTTTAACCTCTACGGTTGGTAAAATCCTTGAGGGTTTCTTGAGAGATGCTATACTGGAGTATCTCAAGAAAAATAACCTTATGACAGAGTATCAACATGGGTTTATGAGGGATCGATCCTGTCAAACTAATTTGATCGGCTTCTATGAAGAGGTAAGTTCAAGTCTGGACCAGGGAAATGCAGTGGATGTTGTGTATATGGACTTTTCAAAAGCTTTTGATACGGTGCCACACAAAAGGTTGGTACATAAAATGAGAATAATGGGGATAGGGGAAAATATGTGTAACTGGGTTAAAAACTGGCTCAGTGATAGGAAACAAAGGGTGGTTATTAATGGTACGTACTCGGACTGGGTCTCAGTTCATAGTGGGGTACCACAGGGGTCAGTATTGGGCCCGCTTCTTTTCAACATATTTATAAATGACCTTGTTGGGGGCATGCGGAGTAGAATTTCAATATTTGCAGATGATACTAAACTCTGCAGGGTAATCAATACAGAGGAGGATAATTTTATATTACAGGGAGATTTATGTAAATTGGAGGATTGGGCTGAGAAGTGGCAATTGAAGTTTAATGTAGATAAATGTAAGGTCATGCACTTGGGTAGAGGAAATAACATTTATGATTATGTACTTAATTGTAGAACACTGGGTAAAACAGACACAGAAAAAGACTTGGGTGTTTGGGTGGATGGTAAACTTCACTTTAGTGGACAGTGTCAGGCAGCTGCTGCCAGGGCTAATAAAATAATGGGATGTATTAAAAGAGGTATAAGTGTTCATGAAAAAAATATAGTTCTTCCTCTGTACAAGTCACTAGTGCGACCGCACTTAGAATACTGTGTACAATTCTGGTCACCGATATATAAGAAGGACATAGCTGAACTGGAGAGGGTGCAGAGAAGAGCGACCAAGATTATTAGAGGAATGGGGGGCTGCAATACCAAGACAGGTTATTAAACTTGGGGTTATTTAGTTTGGAAAAACGAAGGCTTAGGGGGGATCTAATCACAATGTATAAATATATGAGGGGACAGTACAGAGACCTTTCCAAAGATCTCTTTACACCTAGGCCTGCGACTGGAACACGGGGGCATCCGTTACGTCTGGAGGAAAGAAGGTTTAATCATAATCACAGACGAGGATTCTTTACTGTACGAGCAGTGAGACTATGGAACTCTCTGCCGCATGATGTTGTAATGAGTGATTCACTACTAACATTTAAGCAGAGCCTGGATGCCTTTCTTGAAAAATTGAATATTACCAGTTATGTATATTAGATTTTATGACAGGGTATTGATCCAGGGAACTAGTCTGATTGCCGGATGTGGAGTCAGGAAGGAAATTTTTTCCCCATTGGAACTTGTTTGCCACATTGGGTTTTTTTTTGCCTTCCTCTGGATCAACATGTTAGGCTACGGGTTGAACTAGATGGACTTAGAGTCTCCCTTCAACCTTAAAAACTATGATACTATGATACTATGATAATGTTCCTCCAAAGAGAATCAAGTCAAAATTTGCAATTTTTTTGCACTTAATATATTCCTCTTGCTCCCTTGAGTATTCAATATTTCCTAAAATCTGTCATATTGTTCTAGAGGTATGAGCCTTTTTATTTGCTATAACTTTTTATAGTCTTTACTATGGGGCATGGCTTACATGGTAATTAGGCTGAGCAGCCTAAGGACACGGCCTCAGAGGACCCTGTGAGCAATGCTTTCTTAGTAAAGAACATAAAGCCGTCCAGGCCTTTGAATTTTTGAGTCAGGTGCCGCATCTCTGGTCTCTTTGCTCTAGCCTAGATCTTCTGGCTGCCTCTAGTCTAAAGGTCACTGTGCATCACAAGGTCACGACTAGTAATGAGTGATCCTGAACTGTAAAGTTTGGGTCCATACCGGATAGCTAGTGGCATGGACCCTGAACATGGACCTCTCAGGTAAGTTACTGTTCGGGTTTGGCCACCCGGATTATTAAAAAAAGAAAGAAAATAAGGAATAAGCAGGAGTGTTATTCTTACCGAATCTCCCCCGCGGCTGTAACACTGCTTCCAGGTCCAATAATTAACCCTCATACACCACCATAGGAATGCACACAGCGTGTGTGATTCCAACCATTCATAGATACTGTCGCACAGGGTGGGGGCACTGTCTGACTGCAACCAATGACTGACACCGGGACTGACAGTGGGCGGGAAAAGCAGTAAATATGTACAAGGGTTAATGAGCGGACCAGGAAGCAGTGCTACAACCGCGTGGGAGACTTGGTAAGTATAATGCACCTACTCTAATCCCCCTAGCTTTTTCTACTACCATTTTACACCACAATGTTTGGGTCCCCACAGTCTTTTATGGGGTTTGACGTCTGGACAGATGTTTGGGTTCAAGTCTGGACCTGCCAGACCTGCTGAACCCGAGCATCTGCAGGTTCACCCATCTCTAGTGATGACTTCAATGTTGGGACATACAGTGACTTTCATCCTGAACTGAAGAGGCCAGGATTGCTTTATGTTATGACAGAAAGAAGAGGACCTCACAGCATGAAATGAACAGCCAGGTAGCCAGAGAGGTCAGTGATGAAGTATTAGTGTTTTTTTTCCTGGCCCTGTTCTAACTTGCATACAAATTGGGGTTATGAAGAAACTTCCAGTCCCTATGTAGGCGAAACTGGTGTAAAAATGTCAAAAAGTTTCAAACTTTTTATACATCTCCATGTTGCGCAAAAATGTTATGTCTTTTCAAATACATAAATATATAGAATTCCAGAGTGGTCACTGATTAAACGTAACCTTTACGTGTCTGGTCTGATGAATGAGTGTGCAATCTCCTGTAGAAGGGCGAGGTTTGACGCAAATTTCTGGCAAAATGTAAGTCGACTGATTTTCCAGAAAGTGTAAAAATGTGCCAAGCAATGTGAACCACTAAAATCTGACCTAATTAGAGATGAGCTGAATGTTTGGTTTGGTGGGTTCTGCAAGACTTTAGATCAAGTTCAGTTTGGCATCTGGATTTGACCTGAACCCCAATGGAAGTCACTAATTGGGCAGTTCAGGTCTCTGCCCACGTGCAGCCAGCCATAAACAGAACACATGAGTGGGTGAAGTTTTTCCATTTTTTGGTTTGGTGCACACTACATCTGATCATGATGTTGTTACCACAGTGAGCGACGTTCAAACTCTGCAAGCGGCTCTCTTTGACCTGAGCACCAAGTGTACCTGAGCTCAAGTGGTTTTCATACGTATGGCACCCGAATTCCGAACCCGAAAAACCGAAGTGGTTTTTTGGTACAGTCTGTGTTCCACAAGAAAACCAAACCTTGGGTTCTGTCATGCGGTGTTCAGGTCCACACTTGCGGAGTACCACAGCGTCGTCGGTCTCTCTTCACATTGCAGAGTCTGGCAGGCAACCAGAGGTCTCCTAGTTGCTCAGTTTTAGCTGAGCATCAGCTGAGTCTATTTCACTGCTTTCCAGTCCTGTAGGAGTTAACTCCTGTTGGGTGGTGTGTGGCTATTGGAGATTCAGGTTGCTAATTGTGATTCAGCTGTCTCCTCCCTGTTTAAGGCAGGGGAGTCTGTTTGCTTATGACAATAGCTTCAGCTTATGCTCCTGTGATTCCGGTCTTTGTGGTGGACCTATTTGTGATGAACTGTAGTTTGCGGTTTGAGTGGTGTGCAAATTTCCCTGTTGTACGTTTACTTCCTTCATTATACTTTATTGCCTTCCATACACATATCATCTCTCTTTTGTGTTTGTGTGCAGTGTGTACTAGTCTGTGTCGTTTGTGGGGTTTGTTACGGTGTGTCCAGCCCGCCCCAAGGATGGGTGAGAATGGGAGTAAGAACAGGGCTCGGACAAGAATCAGGGTCACGCTGGGGGCTCAGACCTGGCTACCATCCAGCCTACCTCTGAGATAAGGGACAGCGCAGGGACCCCAGTCTGAGGGCCAGTATAGATGTCCCTATATAGTCATTTTATACCCCATGATAGGTTCACTCATCTCTAGACCCAATACAAGACTCTCTCATCTAAGGATTAGACAGTATTGATAAATATGACCCATTCTTTTCTTTATAACATGGTCCATTGTTACCTTTTCTTGAGCAGGGCACTGAAATCGAGTTCTCCAGCGTTCTCATCCTTCTGTTCACCTCTAGAAATGATGTAAAATAATACAGAATTTCAAATCAGAAAATGAGGTCAGAAATTTATATAAATATTACGATGTAGATAGAAGTGTAGATACTTACGTCCTTTTGAAAGATTGCAAAAGAGTTCCTCCTTCCTCTGCCACTGGGGCTGAAAAGGGATTTATGAAAATGTCACTCAGTGGATGTTTCTGTTGTAGATTTTAGCTTTTTGGCAAAATCATGCAGCGTGCAGACATTATGGGAGAATTAACTATTTTAGCTGGACCGTAGAGCAACCAGAAATAGGCAAAACTTAGGAAATTTGAATTTGCAGCTTCCCTGAATTTTTCCCCACAATTTGATTCACTGTGAATTGATTCACATTCATATTCCAAATGCCCATAAAAGACATGTAAGGGATTTTCTACGACAATTTCCAGCCCTCTCAATTTTTTGAAACCCCTTAGTGATCGAGCTAATTTTTACCTTCACGACCAGGCCAAATTTTTTAAATCTGACCAGCGTCACTTTATGTAGTAATATCTCTGGAATGCCTCAACATATCCCAGTGATTCTGAGATTGTTTCATCATAACATCTTGTAGTGTATTTTAGTAGAGAAACTTATGGGGGTTTTTGGCAATTATTTGTCAAAATATTGGAATTTTGGTGCAAATTTTAGAAAAAAAAATTGCAATTTTCAAACTTTCAATTTTTACATCCTTAAACCAGTTAGTCATATTGTACTAAATAATCGATAAATGACATTTCTTATATCTGCGTCATTTTTCAAATGTCATTTTTTTTGTTAGAATGTTCAAAGGGTTAAAAACGTTTACCCATTTCTAATTTTTTCAATAAATTTAGAAAACCTGTTTCTTTACGATTCTGATGGGAATATATCTTGGAAAGTCCCCAAAAGTGACACCCTTTTAAAAACTGCACCCCTAAAATACTTCAAAACTGTTGTCGAGAATTTTTTTAACCCTTCAGGTGCAACACAGGAATTAATGCAAAGTGAAATAAAAAATAAAATTGAAATTTTACCTCTCATATGTTGCTTTAGCCCCATTTTTTTTTCAATTTTACAAGGGGTAGCATGACAAATTGGATTCCAACATTTGTTAGCCAGTTTGTTTTCAGTGGTCACATGTGGTCAGAAACCTCTGGAAACATGGCAAGGCTCGGAAGGGTAGGAGCACCATTTGAATTTTTCAACACAAATTTGACTGAAATAGATTACAGGCACCATATCGCATTTGCAGGGCTCCTCAGGTGTCTAAACAGCAGAAACCCACCACAAATGACCCCATTTTGAAAACTAGACCCCCCCCAAGGATTTTATCAAGGAGTATAGTGAGCATTTTGAACCCACAGTTACTACACAGAATTTGATAATATTAGATCTCAAAGACCCTCCCCATTACTAATATAGGGCTTAGTGGCAGCTGTGGGCTATTATCAGCTCCTTATTACCCTGATTGCTACTGCACCAGGGTAATCGGGAAGAGCTGGGTAAAGTTTTGGGATTGTCACATCTAACAGATGTGACAATCCTGGGCGGCTGCAGACTGCTATTTTTAGGCTGGGGGGTAATAACCATGGGTCTCTCCAGCCTGAGAATACCAGCCCACAGCTGTTGGCTTTATCATGGCTGGTTATCAAAGAGAGGGGGGCGCACATCATTTTTTAAAATTATGTTTTAAAATAATTTAAAAAAATAAACCACATGGGGTCCCTTTTATTTTGATACACCGCCAAGATAAGCGCATGGCTGGGGGCTGCAACCTTTATCTGTGTTGGTATCATAATATGGGGGAGCCTATGCCAATTTTTAAAATTCTTTATTTTTACACTAATGTAGGGAAACACACAACTCCTGTGATTGCAAGCAGTCAAACAAGCTGTCATACAGGGTGTGGGCACTTCTGACTGCAACCAATCAGAGATGCGTGGACTGCTGGTGGGCAGGGGAAGCAGTGAATATGTATGAGAGTTAATGAGTGACCCCGGAAGTAGCGTTACAGGTAATTATAATGCGCTTGCTCTAATCCCCCTATCTCTTCTACCAACATTTTAAAGTGCCAGATTCTGGTCCCCATAGACTTATATGGGGACCGGCATCTGAGCAGATATCCAGGATCAATTCCAGGCTGAAACCGTTTAGTTTTTTTTAAACCTGGTTGGACCTGCTGATCCTAGGTATCTGCAGGTCCACTCATCACTAATCATGAGCATATGATAAGAAGCATGCGCCTCTTGAGTCCTTGTTCATTGTTTTCTCTCCATATTTTTATTCCTGAGCTTTGTGCTCTGAGGTCCTCTCGATCCCTTTAGTAAAACCTTAATATGGCTGCTTCATTCCCTGATCCAGCATTCATAGTGTCTCTGATAAGCCCTCCTGATTGGCAGTGCTATACTATGTTTTTTTATAGCTTCAAGGCATTATGGGGAACACTGCATGACTGTGCCTGAGGTCATGTTTGTAATTTTTGGCTGATGCAGTCTTCTGGAATGTGTAAAATGCTGGCAGGCATCTTTATTTTGCGAAATCGCAAATTATTAATGTTCAGTGGAATCTGTGAATTTTATGAAACTCAACACTAAAGGCCGCTTTACACACTACGACATCGCTAATGCAAAGTCGTTGGGGGTCACGGAATTTGTGACGCACATCCGGTCGCATTAGCAATGCCGTTGCGTGTGACACCAATGAGCGATTTTGCATCGTCGCAAAAATGTGCAAAATCGCTCATCGGTGACATGGGGGTCCATTCTCAATTATCGTTGGAGCTGCAGGTACGAAGTAGTTCGTCGCTCCTGCGGCAGCACACATCGCTAGTTGTGACGCCACAGGAACGAGGAAGCTCTCCTTACCTGCCTCCCGGCCGCAATGCGAAGGAAGGAGGTGGGCGGGATGTTACGTCCCGCTCATCTCCGCCCCTCCGCTTCAATTGGGCGGCCGCTTAGTGACGTTGCTGTGACGCCGCACAGACCGCCCCCTTAGCAAGGAGGCGGTTCGCCGGTCACAGCGACATCGCTAGGCAGGTAAGTAGTGTGACGGGTCCGGGCGATGTTGTGCGACACGGGCAGCGATTTGCCCGTGTCGCACAACAGAAGGGGGCGGGAATGCACGCTAGCGATATCAGTACCGATATCGCAGCGTGTAAAGCGGCCTTAAGTTGAATTGCATAAAATCAATTCTCTCATAGCAATGAGTAGCTTTCTTAACATGACCATGTATGGGTTGCATACCTTCCACGTCAATATTAAAAGCAACACTGTCACATTTGTCTTTGGAGACCACTTCACATCTGTATCCTCCTGCATCTGCTGCAATGGCTTTCAGAATCTTCAGTTCAAAATGGTATATCTATGCAAAAAGGTATTTCATTAGTATCTCAAATCCAAATCTGCATCCCCTCTGGGCCCACTTTTTACCAACTCTCCTTAATCTCTGCTTGTATTATGTAATAAGGGAGGACAAAGTAGTCTTTCGAGTATCACATATATGTTTAACAAAGAACATCAACCACCTGATAACAACATTAATTTCTTGGTCTCATACTTCTGACAAAAGAGCCCACTTTTTGCCAACTCTTCTTAAGTGGTAATCTGTGCTGGTATTATGTCATAAGGGAGGACAAAGTAGTTTTTTGAGTTTCATATATATGCTTAACAAAGACAACCTGATAACAAGATTCATTTCTTGGTCTCATACTTCTGACAAAAGAGGCAACTTTTTACCAACTCTTCTTAAGTGGTAATCTGTGCTGGTAGTATGTAATAAGGGAGGACAAAGTAGTCTTTTGAGTTTCACATATATGCTTAACAAAGAACATCAACAACCTAATAACAACATTAATTTCTTGGTATCATACTTCTGGCAAAAGAGCTCATTTTTTACCAACTCTTATTAAGTGGTAATCTCTGTTGGTATTATGTAATAAGGGAGGACAAAGTAGTCTTTTGAGTTTCACATATATGCTCAATGAAGAACATCAACAACCTGATAACATTAATTTCTTGGTCTTATACTTCTGGCAAAAGAGACCACTTTTTACCAACTCTTCCCAAGTAGTAATCTCTTCTGGTATTATGTAATAAGGGAGGACAAAGTAGTCTTTTGAGTTTCACATATATGCTCAATGAAGAACATCAATTACCTTATAACAATATTAATTTTCTTGTCTCAATCCAGCCAGTTTGGCTCATGCTAGTCGTACAATGACCTTACATCTTACCATCTTACCTTCTTTTCCTTCTCAATAGTTTCCTTAAACACGAATCGAGTTCCACTTTTGCTTCCCAGTTCCAGCCATTTGCCTTTGAACCACTTAATTGTTGGCTTCACGGCCAGCTGACTTGCATCAACGCTTGCATTTAGAAGAATATCGCTACCTATATAGAAAGTAGAAATGCTTTTACAGGCTGCATGTTGTTAATCTTTTCCATAATTCCTTCTACATTATGTTTATCTACAGATAAATCCACATGTTCATCTACACACGATGGCCCTCCAACGTTTCTATGCTTCCCAGTACTGCAGCTTATATCTGTGCCTCAATATCGTGTTATATTTTGGAGCTATTCTACCTAGAGATGGGCAAGTACTAAAATTCTCAAGTGCTTGGTTCTCGAGTCATGAAGGTCAGATGCTCATAAAGTGCTCAACTCAAGTAACGAGTATAATGGAAGTCAATGATTACGCAGTTGGGCTCTCCACCCACATACAGCCAGACAAATACTAAGCATTTCTGGGGGGAGGGAGGGACCAGGTTTTTTTTTTTCACTTTAATATTATTGTTTATTATTATTATAGCGCCATTTACTCCATGGCGCTTTACATGTGAAAAAGGACAAACATAGACAATTCAAGGCACAAACTGGTACAGGAGGAAAGAGGGACCCTGCCCATGAGGGCTCAAAGTCTACAGGGAAAGGGTGAGGTTACAGTAGGTGAGGGTAAAATGGGTCGTGAGGTGCTATGGTGGACTGAGGGTTACTGCAGGTTGTAGGCTTGTCAGAAAAAGTGGGTCTACAGGTTCCTTTTGAATGGTTCCATGGTAGGTGAGAGTCTGATATATTGGGGTAGAGAGTTGTAGAGTAAAGGGGATGCACGGGAGAAATCTTGTATACAAAATCTTCATTTGGAACACTACATCCGAAAATTTTGCTTTACCCCAAGTGAGAGCCATTCAGAGACTGCAAATGGCTATCCCTGGGGTACCTGCACAAATCAAGCAGTGAAGCAAGCCTGTGTGTTGTGATTGCTGTATCACGGCCGAAAAATCTGAGCACCTGTGATACTTGGCCAAGCACCGCAGATACCAGAGCACCCCGATGCACCATAGAGTAATGACCAGTGGTGAGCATACTCATCTATGCATTGTGGTTGGTGTATCATGGAGGAAACATCCAACCAACCACGATACTCAGCCGAACTACACAAGTACCCGAGCAAGTGGTGAGCATACTCGTTCATCTCTACCACATCACTACCCCAAAACATGTGTCACATTTGGTGATGAGGTATCAAAAACTGTGGAGGAAAGACAGGCGCATAGGGTCTTAACCGATAAAATCAAATGTAAATAATTACAAGATGCACTCACTTATAGATGTTGTGAAGAGGTCACAACACCTAGCAACACATGTTCGCTGGTGGAGACAGCTGCGGACCTGTAATTGTGGAGATAAATCTTCAAAGGAAAACGGGGATGACTGCTGCACTTGTCACCAATGACACATGAAGGATGTTATTCCAAGTCATTTATTTGAAGCATATATACAGGTCTATGCGTTTCAGGGGTCTCTGCCCCCTTCCTCAGGACAGCATATTAATGATATCTTCTGTGTCATTAATATACTGTCCTAAGGAAGGGGGCAGAGACCCCTGAAACGCCTAGACCCTTATATATGCTTCAAATAAATGACTTGGAATAATTTCCTTCATGTGTCATGGGTGACAAGTACGGCAGTGATCCCCAATTTCCTTTAAAGGTACATTTGGTGATGAGTGAGTGTGCTCACCACTGCTCGTTACTTGATCAAGCATCGGGGTACTTGGGTATTTGCAGAGTTCGGTCTAGTATCACGGGCGCTTGGATGTTTTGTCTTTGAAAGAACGACCACAAGGCACAGACTCACTTCACTGCATGATGTGTGCAAGCACTACAGGGAGAGCCATTCGCAGTCTCTGAATGGCTCTCATTGGAGGTAAAGCAACGTTTTCGGATGTAGTGTTTCAAATGAAAATTTTGCATACAAGTTTTCTCCCGTGCCTCCCCCATACTGTGGAACTCTCTACCCCAACACATCAGACTCTCGCCTTTCGTGGAAACGTTCAAAAGAAACCTGAAGACCCACCTCTTCCAACAAGGCTACAACCTACAGTAACCCTCAGTCCACCATAGTGTCAAACGACCCGCTCTATCCTCAAATGAATGTGCCAAATGAAAAAAAACTGTCCTCCCTCTCCCGGAAATGCTCTCTTTATGGCTGGATGTACTGTATCTTGGCAGTTAGCCAAACTGCCCAATCATTGACTTCCATTATACTCGTTATTCAAGTTGAACACTTTCAGCGCATCAGACCTGCTCAACTCAAGGACCGACCACCCGAGCATTTTAGTGCTCACCCATCTCTCATCACATTTCTTTTCTTAGTTCCTACATGGGTCTAAAAGAAAAATAAATCCACTGTATATACTATATGAATTCAGAGGAACGTGGAAATACAGTATAACCCAGATATAGCTTAGATACACCAAAAGTTAGATAGGTGATTGAGAGGAGTGAGTTGAAGGAGTTTTAATTACTGTTCTTCTAATGTATGATCTAGTCACATGTCCAGTAATTATTTTCATTTTTTTGATGCATTGTGGGATCATAACAGATGAAATAAAATGTTCCAGTACAGAAGCCATTCGTCTCAATAGATTATTTTTGTCTACTTTTCGACTATAATCCATTTTTTAGCCGGTTTTAGTCCAAAAAATGGATAGTAACTACATACAAGTCCATGGGAAACAGATCATAATAGATGGTCCTCCAAAATGTCATCTTTTTTTCAGCATTGTGCATACCCAGAACACTAGAGATATCTCTAGTAAAAATAGATCCATAATAAATAGAACAAACATGAATAAAAAACAAAAAATCCTACGACACTGATTCAGCATTTGCGGTTTTTAAGTCACCTTTCTTTTTTGCCTTGTGGTACTAGATTACGTTTCAAATTCATCAAAATGGCACACCTGGTTCATGTTTTTGGCGCAAAGTCAAAAATGTCCTTTCTTCCTCTCTTGAATTTTTTTTTTCCACTTAAGTGGTCAAAAGTCACACATTGGCAGTAAAAGTTGCAAAAAAATTGTAAAATTTTTGGCATGCTCAAAAATAGAACAGGAGAAGACTGAAGTGAAGTTGCACCAAATTTTGCGACTTTTAAAAGTGAACCTGTCACCAGGTTTTCCCTTATGAGCTGCGATGACCACCAGTAAGCTCCTATATACAGCAATCCAGAATACTGTATATAAGAGCCCAGGCCGCTGTGTTGAACGTAAACATCACTTTTATAATACTCACCTAGGGGGGCAGTCCGATGGGTGTCTCTGCTCTCGGGTTCGGCGCGTGCTCTCTTTGGTCCGGTGCCCGCTATCTGCGGTGATTTCCGACCTCCTTCTTCTAAGGCCCTTGTGCATGATGCGTCCTACGTCATCTACATTAGCCAGCAATGCAGTCCTGCACAGGTGCACTTTGATCTGTCCTTCTCCGGACAGATCATAGTATTGTAGTACGCATGCGCGGGTGGTCTTTCCCCTTTCCTCACGCCTGCGCATTACAGTACATTGATATTCCCTCAGCACGGCAGATCAAAGTGCAACTGCACAGGACTGCAATGCCGGCCTGGGCTGGATAGGAGGAGGTTGGAGATCACAGCAGAGAGGAGGCTCCAGACTGGAGAGCAGCAACACCCATCGGACCGGACAGCCCACTAGGTGAGTATAATTAAGGTATTTTTACATTCTGCACAGTGGCCTGGGCTCTTATATACAGTATTCTAGAATGCTGTATATAAGGGCTCCCTGGTGGTGGCCACAGCTTATAGGGGACAAATCTGGTGACAGGTTCCCTTTGAAGAGTCACAATTGATGAATCAGGCTAAAGAATCTGGAATTACTACAATCCACCCAGAAAGTATAAAACAAAATGGACTAGCACATACTGTACAAAATGGACTTAAAAAAAAGGTACAAATAGAATAATGAATGGTAGCAAAAAAGTCACAAACCGTAGGAAACTAGACAAAAACAAGCGCAACGGCAATGATTCGTCAAGGCCAAAGTGACCATTCCATTTGAAATAGTTATCTATTTCTTTAAAAAGATAAATCCATTCAAAAACAGAAACTTTGGATTCCATTTTGCATCAGTTTTGCTCCATTTTATTTTTCAATACTTACAAAAGCAAAGACTTCTGGTCATGTGAATAGAGTGTTCTTTTTTTTGTTTCAACTCACTGGTATTAAGAAGCAATGAACAGATCGACTCTGGTCCAACATCCAAGTAAGTGATCCCTGGCGGCTAGATGGGAGGCCCTTGAATCTCTTACTTTCTGGCATCCGCTAAGTGGCTTTTTGTTAACTGCGCTGGCGGGTGATTTGTTGTGCCAACCCCGACAAACCAAATACCGTGCTATGGATGTCAGAAGGTAAGACTTTTCTGAGCCTCCCGTCCAGCTCCAGGTTCATCTGACCTGGCCGTTGGACCTGAGTCCGCTCTACTCTAGTGTTAAGGACTTGCACAGTGTAATTGACGAAAGTGATAAACTGTGTTACACCTATTGCAGGGCAGCTTTAGAAATAGGGGTTCTTTGTTACATTCAGTTAAACTACAACTTCAGTCTTGCTTTAAATGTAAATCCCCTGCCCCCTGTCTTATTCTCACCTGCCACCGTCTACCTCTTTTTCAAGCGTCGCTCTGGTCGGTTGTCGGCAATTTGTGACTATTGTTTCATAGAGTGTGCCAGAGGTCATAACTCATTACAAGTGTATGAGAGCCTCATTTTGGTCTCATTCTGGCTCTCATAGACTTGTATTAAGACCTTGTGGCCAGAAGTCAGTTATTACTGGCAAAAGACGGGACCTGAGCAGTGCTGAAACACAATGAAGCTGCTGGAAGGTGAGTTTACAACAAGACGGAGGTGACTTACATTTCAACAGTTACTCCACGAATGAAAAAAGCAAAAACGCTGGGGCGGTTCTTTAAATCTTTTGTGCCATACCTACCAGCTTCAATTGTTAGATTTTCTGGTGCTTTAATAAATAATCCTGCAAGTTCAGGAGCTCGTTCTTCAGGATTTGTGTCTAGAAGTCAAACAAAAAGATAATACATTTTAACATTTATTCTTGGTATCAGTTTGATAAACTGGGTGGAAAATGGAGCTTAATTCCCATCTTTCCCAAACTCAAACTCTTGCCGGATTGTGTCAATATTTATTTTTTCATGACCTCAAAATTTACTTTTCGGTTTTGATCACGTAAAAAAATGTATGTTATCCTGTGTATAAAATTGCAATATATACAATTTACACACTTTAATAATGAAAGGGCACTGATTTACCAATATCTGAGTCAGTCATAACAGGGATTTTTTACCTCTGGTTAGGTTTCATATTAAACAAAGTTGGGCTTATCGAATAAAAAAAGGCCAATCAACTGGTCCCTTCACACTACCGATGACGCTCCAACACAACAAACTGTCTCCTGTGTCATACAAGCCTGAAAAGGAACTTTTGGGGAGTCTAGACTGACACTAATATTGGGAGATTCAGCACCTTTGTTCTTTTTCACACTGTGTGCACAATTATTAGGCAAGTGAACATTTTGACCCTATCATCATTTTTATGCTGATTATCCAATTCCAAAACTTATTGGTTAAAGCACATCAGGTGATGTCTATTTGTGTAATAAGGGAGGGTGCAACGCCCTTCATCAAGGTGTGCAGAATTATTAGGCAGCTGGTTTCTTTTAGTTAAAATGGGCCAAAAAGATGTTTAACTGAGTTTGAGAAATCCAAATTTGTTAGAAGTCTTAAAAAGGACGCAGCACTGCTAAGATATTTGAGCGTGATCACGCAACCATCAACCGTTTTGTTGAAAATAGCCAACAAGGTCACAAAAACATGTTGAGGAAAAAAAGCTGCAAATTAACAACCAAAGATATGAGAAGAATCAAACGTCAAGTGACCAGGAAGCTATTATCGTCCAGTGCTGTCATATTCCAGAACTGCAACCTCCCTGAAGGACAGAAGTACAAGTGTTCATTGATCAGAGACAAGGCCAAGGTGAGGAGGCTGAATCCCAACCACCAGGGAAAAAGACACAGAAGTACAAGGTGTTCAGTGCTAAGAGGCAAGGCCAAGGTGAGGAGGCTGAATCCCACTCACAAGGAAAAAGACACAGGAGTACAAGGTGTTCAGTGCTCAGAGACACAGCCAAGGAAAGGAGGCTGAAACCGACCACCACTGAGCAAGGCAAGATGTATAAGGTGTTCAGTGCTCACAGACACAACTGAGGTAAGGAAGGCGAGAACCCGATCACCACTGAACAAGACACAGAAGTACAAGATGTTCAGTGCACAGAGATACGACCAAGGAAAGGAAGGTTGAAACTGACCACCACTTAAAAAGACATAGAAGTACAGGTGTTCAGTGTGCAGAGACATGACCGAGGTAAGGTAGGCTGAAACCTGACCACCACTGAACAAGACACAGACGTACAAGGTGTTCACTGCTAAGAGACATGGCCGAGGTAAGGAAAGCTGGAACCCAACCACCACTGAGCAAAGTACAGACAGGGAAATGTCAAGCCTGGGCCAAGAGATATCTGAAGCCAAGATTGTTCAAAGGTTTTATGGACTGATCAGATGAGAGTGAGTATTGACAGAGCAAATGGATGGGCCATGGCTGGGTCAGTAAAGGGAGCAGACTTCTTCTTCCATTTAGAAGCCAGTAAGGTGGAGGTTGGGTCCTGCTATGAGCTGGTGTTATTAATGAGGAGCTAGTTTGTCCCTTTTGAGTTAAAAATGGACTCCGAATGAGCTGCCAAATCTACGTCAATTTTCCTGTGCAGGTCAGCTGATATGTTTGGGGAAACATGCAGGCTCGCTATGTGAGCCCACATTAAAGGGGTAGACATGACCTTGGACGTATTGGTACATCTAAGGTCATGACGAGGTTAAAGATGAAAGAATAGTGACCCTGCCCCTTTCTCGCTGGACCTAAACCTTATTGAGAATTTTTGGGCTTTTCTTATATGGGCAATTTACGGTGAAAAATAAATCAACTCTCTGAACAGTGTCTGGGAAGCTTTGGTTTGTGCTGCTCAAAAAGTTGATCGTCAATATATCAAGACACCAAAGGGTGGCTTTTTTTGTACATTTTCAGTTTTTTGATTATCATTCACATCTTTAACAGATGAAAATAAACAATTGAGATGGGAAAATTTGCATTTTGGCAAGCAGCATTTTAGTTGTTCGATAATAAAGTTAATCCTCAAAAATACAAATTGGGTAATAATTGTGCACACGGTTTATTTTCAACAGGACAAAAACTTTACTATGTTTTATTAGTTTTGTGTTTTGTAGATTTTGAAATTATGAAAATTATGGCCACTTTTTGGGATTACATCTTCCATTCGATGCCGTACAGTGGTCACGAAGTCATGGATATTAAAAATATAGAATTATTGGGGGGAATTGTTCCTCTTTCTTTTTGGGGATTAAAAAGAATATTTTCTATATTTTTAGCAAAAAGGTCAATTTTGACCTTTTCTTATTTAGTTCCCATGGGGATTTTAAATGAAAAAAAAGATAAACCTGATGACCTTAGGTCCTTTTTAGTTCATCATGTTAAAACATTATACCATTATTTTTTTCACTATTTCAATAGTTTGCTATAAAACGCAATGTCCACTTGGTGATGATTCTTTCTCATTCTTCAACTTAAACATTAGATCAAAAAATGATCTTAGCCGTGTAAATTTGACTGTAGTGATAACATTTCATCCACATATTTCTTCTTATCACATCCATGTTTGAATGAAGACAAAATCTTGCTCTCGGTCAATTTTCTCAAGTTGTCTCCGATATCTTCAAGAATGTTTCTATTTTCGAATTTCTTTGAAGTTGATAGTTCCGGATTTCTTTTTGGAGTCCACGCTGACTTAGCAGTCTGACAGTATGCCATATTTATCTTTACGAAAAACACTTACCGTCCACTGGAAGTTCTTCCTCAAGGGCCTCTGTAAATCAAAGAAGGAAATTGACAAAATAAATTATTAATGCAAAATAGATATGAGAACCTCTCTATTCTTGTTTTGCCTGAAGAAGACTCTTGATGTTCATGAAATGGGTGTAATCTAGGCTCATGGAAGGATCTCTGTTTTGGGTTTTTTTCCGCCACGGTGATCATTTTCTGTCTTCCTGTTTCTGCTTGATCACGTCAGACACTATTGATACCCAACCCGAAAATGATTCTTCGACAACATCACCCAACCCGGGAAGGACTGGAATCTTCGGTGACTTCATTGATGACAGTTTGAAAACTTAGACATGCAGCCATGCACAATCAGCACATATAGTACAAAAAACATATATAGTATGGACACAACGCATACAACAGAGATTAAAGGATGATTAAAATATTATAGAGCATTAATATATTATCACTATATCAAATAGTCATCTGAGCATATCTTCTGTATGAATATGGCAGCTATGATCAGAAAATGACCTACTGTAAAAATTAACTGTTATTTGTAACTCGTATTTTTTTTTAAATTGGCTTTTTTTATTATTTTATTTGTTAAAATAAAAAATATTAAATAATAATAATAATAGTAATACTTTTCATCTGGGTTCACCAGTGTACTAATCCTGCTCCCCCTCCTTTCACAATGACCTATGCACATGCTCATTAGATGATTCAATATAAAAGATAGGAGCAGAATCTGACTATTGTGGCTATGTACATGTGTTGTTTCCTGAAACAACAGGAAGTTAGTGTTTATAAAAGCCCCAGTGGCCATTGTGAAAATTGCAAAAATTTTATTTTATTATTTATTATTATTTTATTTTATTTATTTGTTATTATTTTATTTTATTATTTTAATACATATTGTAATTTAAAAAACAAAACCTGCCATTATTTTTTTAAAAAAACATTTTACAAAAGGAACTGAATTAAAAAAAGGTCATTTTCTGATGATAGCTTCTTTTTAAATGTTCCACTATGTCATACTGAAGACACAAAAGACAGCACTTGGATTATATTTTAATGTGATATTAGTGTGTATTTTATGCCAACACTTTATGGCAAGAGACATTTGAAGATATCAGTACTGATGAAGAGTTATTTCTTTACATTATTGCAGGAATGGACAATGGTTTGTGGAAGCCTCTGGGCAAGAGATCACATGATGTACATAGCGAAAGAGAGCCCAAAATTGGTCCTCAAAAATAGTGAATGGTTTTACCACTCAGGACAAAAGAGCAAGGTTACCAATCAGGTATTCCAAGACTGTCCGTAAAAAGTCACTTTTTTACCGTCTGTAAAAAAATGTAATGTGTCCATGAGCCTGGTATTTCTTTTCTCGTCCATGTCCTCTTATTGAACTTTGGGTCAACTGAAGTTCTTGTTCAGGGTCTCTCATTCTAGCACTGGAAAGTTAGTGACCAGGAATGATCGAATACCTCAAATATTCGGCTTTGCGAATATCCGACGAATAGGTCGCCGCTATGCGAATATTGGATGTGCAATGTAAGTCTATGGGAAGCCCGAATAGTTGTTATTCGGGTTTCCCATAGACTTACATTGCGCATCGAATATTCGTGAATAGTCGAATAGCGGCGACCTATTCGCCAAATATTCACGAAGCCGAATATTTCAGGTATTCAATCATCCCTATTAGTGACCTCCCACTATTCAAGGCTCTCATAGCAGTCATATGGATAATCCCTACGTTATATAACTATTTTGAAAGGAGACTATAAATACTGGCTCTGGAAAAATAGTATAAAATACCGCTGCAATCACTGGAAAATAGAGTCTTATAGTGCCTAAATTATATTGCCATAGCGTGTACTAATAATACTGCTGCTATAACTTTACACAGTGTTTGGCTATACATTCGCTGAGTTTTATGGCGGCATGTGACGCTGTTCACACTGCAGAGTCTGACACTCCACACTACGCCTCCTTTGGTGCACGAGCGTCAACCAGCTGTGTTCTCATTAGATCGGACTTGCAGAAGTTAATTTCTGCTAGCCTCCTGGTTACCTCTTGGATAACATGTTGTAAGATACCTATCACAGTCACTCCCCACCTATTTAAGGTGGTGGAGCCTGCCTTCACAAACCGACTATAGCTTTTGCTAAACCAGTCTGTGTGCTGCTGTATCTCAGTCCTGCTGGTGATTATATTACTTTGTCTGTGTAGTTGTTGTGAAGTTCTCCTTTTGTCTTGTTGTCTCCTCTCTGCTCTTATTTTCCTCCTAGGCTCTTTTTGTCTTATACCTCTGGGTATGTGTACTCTGAGATACAGATTTGGTTTCCCCTGTTTATCTATTTCTGTTGGCTTTATCAAGCCTGCCTCACCCTCCTCAGGGGTTAGGGGAGGGGTATAAGATCAGGACTGATCAGGAGCAGGGCTAGGAAGGTGGCTCAGATATCCTCAACATCAGAGGTAACTCTGGGATTACGAATAGCTAGGAGCCCTTAGCCCGAGAGCCAGTCTAAGAGTCCCTTTCCTCTGCTCTACACCTATGCCAGTAGCAGTCAGATCTAGGTCCAGTTTTTAAGATAAATATCTGAAATTTACAAATAAATATTTTGAGGAGGACGACTAAGACCCAGGGCATTTTCCATCTTTGCCCACTCTATAATTGATCCTGCAGTATTGTAACACGACACTCAAAATATGGAAGCATGCGCATCAGTATTGATGTCTACTGTTGTTAAGTACACACTAGTTGCACCAATAGGGGTATTTATAAGACTACTATTTTGGGAAAAGACCTCATATCCATAAATTAGACAAATACATTTTTTTTAGATTATTTTTGTTTGGATTAGTTACAGCAATTTTTTATCTGTGATGGCTTTTATAAATATCTATTATTGTTTCATTGTGTCATCATGATGCCAATCTGTACCATTAAATGAACTAGTGTAAAATTTTCATCCCAAGAAAAACTACATGTTGATCTCTTATGGGAAAATGCACTTTTATACATACATCTTTCGATTAGTGAAAGAGGATCTTTTGGATGTGGCTGGGCTGTGACCCTTGACGTTTTAGAGTGAATTGTAAATGTTCCTTAAAATTGTTTCTTCTTTGTATAGCTCCGACAAACATATAAAACAATGTACAATAGCAACAAAACAATACTCCTCCAAAATAACACAGAAAAGACAGTAGGATCCCTAATAAATTGAATAGAGTTTTTAAACATGTTAATCATCTTAAAGCAGACCTGTCACCAAATAACAGGTGACCAATTTTTGCTCTTATTTTTTCCCTTCTGTTACCTTAAATATTTTATTTTCTTTCTTTCTCTTCTTTTGTTTTTATTTATTTATTTATTTATTTATTTATTTTTTTAAATCTGTCATACGGTTCTAGAGATATTGGCTTTTTTGTTTAGTGCAAATTTTTCTGGATCCTCTGGAGCGTGTTTTTAGGCAATGCTGCATAATTACCAAGTGAGCCACGTCCCTTCATAATGATTATAAAAAAAATGATCAGTAAATCAAAAGGCTCATCTCTCTGGATCCGTTTGGCAGATTTTAAAAACGAACAAAGTATGTTACTCAAAGGAACAGTGGAAATAAATTAAAAACATAAAAAGACTACTTTTGACTTGGTGAAAGTTTTTTTTAAAGTTAAATAGAATGTTAAGCTTTTATTTCTGTAACTTGAAAAAATTAAAAAAATAAAAATAATGAAATAATATTAAAATAAAATAAAATAAAAATATAGTCTATGCTGCGTTAAGTCATAAAATAATGAAATAGTAAATACATAGGAAAAATAGGAAGTTGTGTATATATATATATATATATGTGTGTGTATGTGTATATTATATATATATACTGTATGCACTGTATATATATATATATATAGATATATATATATATATATTATATATATATATATATCTATATATATATAAAAACTTCCTATTTATTCATTTTTTCATTATTTTATGACTTAACGCAGCATAGACTATATTTTTTATTATTATTATTTATATATTTCTATTATTTAGTATCAAATAAGAATAACAACAATAATATTATGATAATAATAAACAATAAAAATAAAAAAGAATAAAAATAAAATGATAAATAAAATAAAAATATAGTCTATGCTGCGTTAAGTCATAAAATAATGAAATAGTAAATACATAGGAAAAATAGGAAGTTGTATATATATATGTGTGTGTGTGTATATTGTATATATATACTGTATGCACTGTATATATATATATATATATATATTATATATATATAATAACTTCCTATTTACCGTATTCATTTTTTCATTATTTTATGACTTAACGCAGCATAGACTATATTTTTTATTATTATTATTTATATATTTCTATTATTTAGTATCAAATAAGAATAAGAATAATAATAATAATATTATGATAATAATAAACAATAAAAAGAAATAAGAATAAAAATAAAATGATAAATAAAATAAAAATATAGTCTATGCTGCGTTAAGTCATAAAATAATGAAATAGTAAATACATAGGAAAAATAGGAAGTTGTATATATATATGTGTGTGTGTGTGTGTATATTGTATATATATATACTGTATGCACTGTATATATATATATATATATATATATATATATATATAATAACTTCCTATTTATTCATTTTTTCATTATTTTATGACTTAACGCAGCATAGACTATATTTTTTATTATTATTATTTATATATTTCTATTATTTAGTATCAAATAAGAATAAGAATAATAACAATAATAATATTATGATAATAAACAATAAAAAGAAATAAGAATAAAAATAAAATGATAAATAAAATAAAAATATAGTCAATGCTGCATTAAGTCATAAAATAATGAAATAATGAATAAATAGGAAAAATAGGAAGTTGTAATAATAATAATAATAATAATAATAATAATATATTATAAAGGGTAATTTATAAAATCTGGGTCAAAATGAACCAAAGGATAATTTTCCCAGACCCAGGCCCAGACTATGATATATTAATAGGACTCAAAATTCTGTTAGAAGATGGATATTTGGAGGTGGCATTGAAACCAATCTACTATCTATCACAAATACTTGTACTAGTTGTCATCTTACTAGCAAAAATATTATGATTTATTGGTCTTTTAATTTTTTTGGCCAGTATATTGTAAAATTAGATCAAAGTTTTGATATAAGGTTTATTTTTTAAATAAATTCTACTATAAATGAGTTTAAGCTCCAAAAAATGAGTCTTTCATGACAAGTAAACCATTTCCAGTAGATGTAGAAACAATTGACACATTAATGACTTTAACAGACTGGCTACACATTGACCACACACATTACATTTACAATGTACCAATACAAAAATGTTCAGCAATTAACAATTTTTGAAATTTTCAACTACATGTAAATTACAAAAAACATATAAAGGACAAACTAAGGCATAACCCAATGACATCAGACATCACATTGATCAATAAAACCATCCAAAACACGTTGTTAGGTATATTTCAGATCCAGTTTTATTATATTTTCATCAAACATTTTTTTATTCATACATAACAGCTGGTTCTTGATTTTCCTTTAACCATAGTGTGAATTCACCATTGTTATGTTATGGTTTGTAACTTTTTTTACGTTTTATATGTGATATTGTCTTTGGGATTTTTAAAGGAAGCTTCTACACCTCGCAATAATTTATATATTGTGTAGGTCTTTAAAAGATAAGCAGGTTGATCTCTTTTTGACCCCAAAACAATTCTCCAGTAGTGAGAATTATTTTCCCTGCCTGGTATCGGAGTCAACAACTGGTCAATCCCTATGAGGAGAGTTGTGCTAGACAGCGAATACGTCAACGACCTGTAAATCACCATGAGGAGAGTAGCACTGGGCAGGGAATATACCAACAACCTGTCAATCTCCAAGAGGAAAGTGGCGCTAGTGATGGAATATGTTAATGACCTGTCAATCACCACGAGGAAAGTGGCGCTAGTGATGGAATACACCAACAACCTGTCAATCACCAAGAGGAGAGTTGTGCTAAGTATGGAATATGTTAACAACCTGTCAATCACCACGAGGAGAGTGGCGCTAGGCATGGAATACACCAACGACCTGTCAATCATCAAGAGGAGAGTTGTGCTAGACAGGGGATACATCAACGACCAGTCAATCTCCAAGAAGAGAGTAGCAATAGGCAGGGAATACACAAACAACCTGTCAGTCACTAAGAGTGGCACTAGGAAGAGAATACGTCAACGATCTGTGAATCACCACAAGAAGAGTGACGCTAGACAGAATATATGTCTCTGACCTGTCAATCTCCAAGCGGAGAGTGGCATTAGACGGGGAATACGTCAATGACCTGTCAATCACCATAAGAAGAGTGGCATTAGACAGGGAATACATCAATGACATGTCAATCTCCAAGATGAGAGTAGCACTAGGCAGGGAATACACCAACGACCTGTCAATCACTAAGAGGAGAGTGGCACTAGGAAGAGAATATGTCAACAACCTGTCAATTACCACAAGGAGAGTGGTGCTAGGAAAGGAATACATCAACAATTTGTCAATCATCATGAGGAGAGTGGTGCTAGACAAGGAATACGTCAATGACCTGTCAATCTCCAAGAAGACAGTGGCACTAGGCAGGGAATACGTGAATGACCTGTCAATCACCAAGAGGATAGTAGCACTAGGCAGGGAATACACCAAAGACCTGTCAATCACCAAGAGGAGAGTGGTACTAGGAAGAGAATATGTCAACGACCTGTCAATCTCCAAGATGAGTGTGGCGCTAGGCAGAGAATAGGTCAACGACCCGTCAATCACCAAAAGGAGAATGGCACTAGGCAGGGAATATGCCAATGACTGTTCAAACACCAAGATGAGAGCGGAACTAAGCAGGGAATAGGTCAATGACCTGTCATTCACCAAGAAGAGATTGTTACTAGGCAGGGCATACGTCAATGACCTGTCAATCTCCAAGACAAGAGTAGCAGTAGGCAGTAAATACACTAACGGCCTGTCAATCACCAAGAGGAGAGTCGTACTAGGAGGCGAACACGTCAACAACCTGTCAATCACCATGAGGAGAGTAGTGCTTTCAGGGAATACAGCATTGCGCTCTGTTCCCTGCCTATGGCTATTCTCCTTTTATTGATTGGTTGTTGGATTTGATACCAGGCAGGGAAACAGCGTGAGGCTGAGGAGTTAGAAGTGCTTCATCACGTCCCAATACACTTCCAGAAACATATATACAGAACATCAAAACATGTTTTTTTTCTTGTGGGAGTTTCCTTTTGGGTATCATAAAGGGATCAATTTGCTTATCTTTTAATGGTCTATACAATCCAATGACTGGTTTAGAGGCAAAGAAGTTTCTGTCATGTTTCCTTGCAATGAATCCTTAATTCAGAACTTCATGATATCATACCATCTATGGGATATGAAAAAAGTAAGAGTAAAAAAGGATTTTACTGCTTCTTGTTGGCGCCAGCTCTAAAATGTACTAGAAGTCCGGTACATTTTGTAACAAATATTGGTAATGGGCTTCACACCACCACACTAAAGCTGGGGCTCCATGGCAATTTTGGCCTCAACACTAGTCTTGTGACTAAAGTTTGCCAGGTGTCATTGTTTCAAGACAGCGCAATACAAGTGAATGGGGTTGGACTTCCTGCCACTTGCTTGTAGCAGTTCCTTCAGGGAGGTTGGAATTCTTTCCACTTGATCGTTGCAGTTCCTTCAGAGGGGTTGGACTTCCTCCACTTTCTTGTTGCAGTTCCTTCAGGCTTGAACTGCAACCCCATGCACTTGTATGGAGCAACTATACCTAGAAATATTTAGTCATGCTACAGGTGTCTCAGATTAAGTTGCTATGCAGCCCCTGCCTAAGACATTTTTTCTATATACTGAAAAATGTTTATAAACCTTTTGTTTCCTTCACGTTTTGGATGAACCCCTGGATCTCCAGCACGAAAATACCTTGTTAGCATCTCTTACCTTTTGGTTCTTCTTTAGGGGCCTCCTTTTCAGCCGGTTTCGCCGCTGGTTTCGCCGCTGCTTTGGCAGGAGCAGCTGCTTTTTTAATTGCTGATACAAAGAAAAAAATATTTTTTTTAATATAATGTAACTTTTTTATTAGGTAACTACAATTTATTATTAGTTTAGATTTCTGTATCCATAGAACAGTGTTTAATATTGTTAATGCATCACTATAATCCAAGCTAAATATTTAAGAATATGACACATAAATATGATCAAGGCATATCTGGAACCTACACCTATCCTGAGAACCTGGTTCCGCAATACCAATCTCATAGCCGTTAATAAAAGAGAGGCTACAGTTCTTCATGGTCATTTTGATGTTTCAAAAATTCGAAGCTAAAGTGCAATTATTAGAATTTTTCTTAATTTATGTACTATCGCATAAATAAAATTACTTCTTTGTAGGCACTCCTACATAGAATGATGAAAAAGAAGGAGATTTGTTTTATAGATGACACCCTTTGTTACCATTACTACCTCTTACTACTGTTTGTTTTTTGCCAATAATGACATAGTATCCCACATCAATGGCGCTAACGTTTCACAGTGTGCGGTAATGTTAGCTGCTTCACTGTACTGCAAGTCATTCCCTATAAAAAGATACAGTAAATGTGTGAGTCTGTCTTACTTAATGGGACAGGTGACTGAATCTCAAAACCTTCCAGAAATCCTTTTGACCACTGGCAGAGAAGGAGAGAAAATTCTAAACAAAGCTGTCGAAAATACAGGCTGGGCGACAGCAATCCAAGGAATAACAGACTCCCGTGACAGATGCTTAGAAGAGTAAATGGGTCTAACAAAGATTCATGGCACTTCTTGCTGTTTCCTTAGTCTAAGAAATCACTAAACCCATACAAAACATCTCATTCCCAGTACTTTGTCCCTTAAAATTTTCTTTGATCATATTTTGCCTTATATTTATATTTAAAAAAAAAAAACCTCATAGACCCTCCCCATCACTAATCTAGGACTTAGTGGCAGCTATGAACTACGATTAACCCCTTATTACCCCGATTGACACTGCACCAGGTCAATTGGGATGAGCTGGGTAAAGTGCTTGGATTGTCACATATAATGGATGCGGCATTCTTGGGTGGCTGCAGGCTGCAATTTTTAGGCTGGGGGGAGACCAATAAGCATGGGTCTTCCCAGCCTGAGAATACCAGCCCCCAGCTGTCGGGCTTTATCATGGCAGGGTATCCAAATTGCATGCTGTTTTTTAAAGTATTTATTTAAGTAATTAATAAAAAAAAAGCCGCACATGGTTCCTCTCATTTTGATACACAGCCAAGATAAGTACATGGTTGGGAGCTGCAGCCTGTAACCATCGGCTTTATCTGTGCTGGGTATCATAATATGGGGCAACCCTACTCTAATTGTTTAATTTATTTACACCACAACAGTGTTCCACAGACAGGGCCTGTGATTGGTTCTAGTCAGATGCTGTCACACAGGCTGGGGGCTGACTACAACCAATCACAGATGCCAGGATGGCCGGTGGGCAGGGAAAGAAGTGCATATGGATGAGCAATAATGAGCAGCCCTGGAAGAAGACTGAGGAGAGGACAGGCGCAGTTACAGCCACGCAGGAGACTCAGTAAGTATGAGGCGCTTGCACCATTCTTATTTTCTTTGTTTCCTTTATTTTTTTTATTTCCTGAGTGCCAGATCTAGATTATTAGCTAGAATTTCCGAAGAATTCTGGGCCCGGAGCTCGACACTCGGGCAAATTTGAAACCACGTGGATCTTGACTTTTACACTCCAGGTCTGCTCATCACTACTTATATTACAATTTAAACAGAAATATAGAAATAACATCTTCTATGTGTCTCTCAGGAGATCCACCAGTCTCATTCTGCTTTCTCACTGACTTGTGTATGGCTGTAAGACAACTGGCTGCAGCAGGAGCCTCCCCTTACTCTGTTTGCTGCAGGACAGTTAATTGCTGAGCGGATCCATTTTGGCCAAAAGTGGATGAGATTTCAAAAGGTCAAGAGATGAAAATGATCAGTTGGAAATTAACTTCTTTGTCACACTCCAGTCCTATGGTAGATGATGGCGTAGGTGACAGAACCTACCGCACCGTTAGAAATAGCAGACATAAAAAATCTACACCCCCTGTTAAAATGCAAGGCTTTTTACGTAAAAAGTAGAATAATTTCAGAACTTTTTTCACCTTTCTTGTCACCCATAATCTATAAATCCATTGGAAAAAGAAAAATTAAGAACTAAAATAATATGGTTGCATAAATCTTCACACCCTTAAACTGATATTTTGTTGAAGTACCCTTTGAATTTATGACAGCATTCAGTGTTTTTGGGTAGGAGTCTCTCAGCACGGCACATCTAGAATTGCCAATCTCTGCCAACTCTTGCAGTAGCTCCAAATCTGTTGGATTTTGTGGGCATCTCCTGTGTACAGCGCCCTCTTCAGGTCAACCACAGATTTTCAAGAAGATTTAGGATTCTTAAAAAATGCTGATATTCTTTTGGCAAAGCCAATCTTTTGTTGGTTTTGAGGTCTTTTTGGTTCATTGTCGTGTAGAAAGGTGAAATTCTTCTTCATCCTCAGCTTTTAAGCAAAGGTCTAAAGGTTTTATAGCACAATTGACTGATATTTGTAACTGTTCATAACTCCCTCAAATATTTGTAATACAGATTGTAACACAAAAAATAAAAGAAATGTCCAAAAAAATTTTAAAAGATACATTTAACACAAAAAACTACTTTAAAAAGAAGGTCATTTATGATCACATACAGTATGCCCTTTAAACCATGGATGGCACATTGTTATCTGGCACCCAGAATTTAGCAGCAAATGCTTTAAGTGCATTAAGCACATCACACGGATGCTCGATTGGATTGAGATCTTGAGAATTTGGAGGGCAAGTCAACACCTTGAACTCTGTCATGTTCCACTAATCGTTCCTGAACAGTTTACTTGTAGTATGGCGGGGGCATAATCCTGCTGAAAGAAGCCTCTGTTATAAGGAAATGCTGGCGTGTATTGGGACTGAGATAATGTTAAAGAGGCACTACTTTAACATTGTTGGATTATCCTTAGGAGAGAGGTCATCAATCTCTGATCAGCCGGGGTCCAACACCTAGCACCCTTGCCAATCAGCCGTTCCTGGAGGCCGGAAATGTTCAGTTCCGGAGCTGCTCTGTTTTCTGATAGTGGCCGTGGCCAGGTACTGCACATCTGCATCCCATTGATTTGAAAGGGAGGCAGATGTGCAGTACCTGGATGTGGCTGCTATCAGAAAACTGGGCAGCTCCGTAACTGAACATTTTCGGCCTCTGGCACCAGGAACAGCTGATTGGCGAGAATGCGGGTTGTTGGATCCTGGCCAATCAGACATTGATAACCTATCCCAAGGATAATCCAACAAAGTTAAAGTAGTGCCTCTTTAAGGCAGGTGGTATATGTTAAGGTAACATTAACATGAATGCCAGGATCCAAGGTTTTGGGGTTAAATTTAGTATAACGCCCATGCCGGCAGCCTTGCACTCTGCTATCCCCCTCCCCCAATGAGGACGTCGATTCCCTCACCTGTCCAGGTGTCCTGAGGTGTTGGTCCTGTCCTTGTCCCATGCTGCAGTCTCACGACGCATCTGTACTCCTGACAGGCTCCAGTCCTCTGCCCGTAGGGCAAACCAGCGACCACATGCCCTTTCTTAAAGGGCCAGCATCCTCCTAACCCGGATGTGCCTCCCAGGTCAGCTGGAAGGCTGCAGGTAATTAAGGCAACTCTGCCCTTTGAGAAGTTGCCTGGGCAATGAGTTAGACTTAGACTCATTGCTGTAGTCAGGTTCCACAGCACACACCAGCCATGTGCCCTGCTGCCACAAGCATTTCCACCAGCTGCTGCTGCATTCATCTATCCATCCATCCACCCTGGGTGGATTCCCTACACCTGCTGCTGCCACAACCTAATACCAGAGACTGTCACTCCTGTACCTCTGGGGCCAGCCGACGCAATATCAGTCTTCCCGAGTAGCACCTGGACCAATACCTGCAGAGTAATACCCTCACCATCAGGAGCTTTGGAGAAGACCAGGCTCAGGTCCGTAGTCAAGCCCCTCTAGGTTTTCTGTGTGTTGTGGCCCAATGGGTTCAATAACATCACTGCCCGCTCTGCGAGTGTAAGATTTAGGAAGTGCAAATGATTAACTGAAATGTAATCTGATATTTTTTGGTACTGAAAAAAATTAAAAACTTTACAGTGTCAAACATTTCTGCAAAGTGGTTGATATTCAATACCTTAGTATTACAAATGGTGGGAAAGTCAACTTTTATTGGCGCTACTTTTATACCCTCGAAAAGGTTCAAATACAAGGAAAGCATTTTATTTTGACACTGTACCTGAGTCTTTCGAATACAACAATGATCTTGGCACAGGGTCGAAACTGGTTGCATGTCTGCAAAATATCCCAATGATTATGCCATTTGAATAAATCAAACACATTCTTGATGGAAATGGCCTGTCCTGCTGCATTACACCACAGGGTAATTCGGGAACCAGCACTGGCGTCGTGCCAAGGCTTGCAACTTGACCTCCTGCCAATTGATTAGGTTGTGTTGTAAAGTTGTGCCAATGCATATATTGGCTTTATGTGGTGGCTTGCACAGACTGACTTTACTCATGTGGATCCCAAAGAAATCCAGGACTTCGCCTTTTAACACCTATTACAAGAATCTAGATTTATACAGGGTTACATCTACAAATGGCTGTTGGCTGATGGTGTGAGCTAGGAGAAGAGGGTTGTCTAGCCAGGTGGTAATTAGAGAGGGCGAAAACAGGACAAAATTAGAATTCAGGGTTAAGGAAATGAAAATGAAAACCAGGAGTAGGTCAGGTCAATAACTGGTAGCAAAAGGAAAACTCAGCAGCAGACCAAGGTAAGTAGTAAACTATAACTGGCAGGGAAAAGAGGTGTGGCCCCACCTAAGACTCCATCAGAGATCTAGTTATATCTAATATTCAACCATTTGAAGCAAAACACAGGTTCACTGGTTGGAGGAACCACAAGTTACAGCTATACTAAAGTTTAACTAGATCAGGATACAGAGGGCAGCCTACTGTAGTAACGGAGGGAGAGTTAGTGGGGGCATGTTCAGTCACGGATGTAACAAGATTACTTTCTTATTGACAGTTCTTATGTAGTCTCTAATTGAGTTTTTGATTGCCTTGCTAAGATTTAGGTTTTTTTGTCTTGTTTTTGATTGGATAACCAAAAATCAAAATATTGGTGTCATCAATCATGGAAGATACCTACAGGAATCCAGGGTCTTATAAATGGGCAATGGTGTTTATTTATTACACTCCTATAAAGCTGTAATCAGTGAGGAGAGCACCAAAATATCATCAAATATAAAGACAATAAGGCTTTTTTCACCTGGGACAAAGTTCAATTACTCTGCCCTTGTCCTTTAAATACCCTGTCCAAGACAAAGTGACTTGTTGACTTTCCAGTTGGCAAATGCCCTTTTTGTTGCCCCTAACGTTACAATGCCTCAATACACATTGTAGCACCGGCGTCTCTGCAGATATACTCACTTACTCACCGCCCCGGCCAGGTCCCGTCCTCCCCCACTCTTTCCCGGCCAATCACGTGTGCTGCTGCCTCCTTCCCCTCCAGGGCCCTGTACATGATGCACAGGGCTCTCGGCAGTGCGTATAAGACATGCATGCGTACACTAGCTCACCTCTTAAAAGGCCAGTGTACTATTTCCCAGAAATGCACTGTGGTATTTAAGGCACCCTCCCATTATGGAAGGTGCCTGCGTAACGCATCTTTAGTTATTCAGTCAGTCTGCTACCTAGCTAGTCCTAAGGTTCTGAGCTCCTGTCCTGTTATTCATGTGTCCGTTTTCAGTACCTGTCTTCCCATACCTATCCCTGCCAAGCCCACCATTCCTGTCCGTACCTGCCTGTCCAGCCTCCCTCAGTCACCCCGCCTGTACCCTTCTATACCTGAGTCCATCACCTGTCCTGGGGTTCAGCTGCCACAGTCCCGGTCACTGCCCTTGGAGTGGTACCTGGTGTATGCCTTGCGGTGGGCACTTAGTTAAGACCTTCCCACTAACGGGTAACCCAGGTCCTCCCTGTGGTCCAGTGGGTCCACTAATCCTCTCGCTATCCTTACATTGGCCGCGAGTGTTATACACATCATGTTCCATCTTCCTCAAAGTTACCTTTTTTGGTGACCTCCTTCACTTTGCCCCTCCATAGTCCCATTTTTATGACAAATAGTTCGTTTTCCAGTTTTTAATGATGGACTCAGATTTCCCTCAGGAGTTTTAAGGGTGCTTTACACGAGACGACGGATCGTGCGATGCATCGTCGGGGTCACGGTTTTCATGACGCACATCCGGCATCATATACGACGTGTCTCGTGTGAAACCTCTGAGCGACGCAGTATCGCTCACAAATCGTGAGTCGTGTACACGACGCTCAGTTTCATAATATCATTTATTTTTACTTGTGCCGGTTGTTCATTGTTCCCGTGGCAGCACACGTCGCTCCGTGTGACACCACAGGAACGATGAACACAGCTTACCTGCGTCCCACGGCTCCCGCCGGCTATGCGGAAGGAAGGAGGTGGGCGGGATGTTTACATCCCGCTCATCTCCGCCCCTCCGCTGCTATTGGCCAGTGGCTGTGTGACGTCGCTGTGACGCCGAACGTCCCTCCCCATTCAGGAAGTGGACGTTCGCCGCCCACAGCGAGGTCGCTCAGCAGGTAAGTACGTGTGCCAGGGGTTTCACAACTTTGTGCAACACAGGCAGCGATTTGCCCGTGACGCACAAACGACGGGGGCGGGTACGATCGATTGTGAAATCGCACAATCGGTCGTCCCGTGTAAAGCAGGCTTAACTCTCTTAGATGTAATTATGCCAGAGGTTATGGATCATAACCCAAAAGTGAAAAATGTTTGAGAATCTTCCCTTTATCTTTTGCATTAGAATCCAATGCCGTTACTTATTAAAAACAAAAATTTTGATAAGACTTAAAGATTTATGATTGAAAAAACCCTTGAATTTTGGAGCATATCTGTTTATGCAAAACAATTGTTTGTTTATGATATATTTGTAAATAAATGATTAATGAATGGTGGCATTCCAAGTCCCATTGTCCGGCATTTGTGCATCCTGATACTCTACTAGAAAAATTATACTATGTCTTGTTTTCTGTTAATGGATCTCTATTGACACAAATCCAGATAGTCCTATTAATGCATATATCTGATTTCTACAGGATCAGCTCATGATATAGTATAGCATATTGCTGATCCATCAGATGAGGAGATACGTTAACTGCTCTCGCTTCCAATAAGGGTCTCACGTCCGATGAGACACCCACTCCTTACCCCTGACCACTTCTTAGCGTGTTTTAAATAAGCCCTGGTATGCTTGTGGAGCACTCAAGTTGCAAACACTTTACATACAGTGAAGTAGATAGAATTCCCGGCCCGTCCTCTCATGGTTCCTTATTTCTGCTGTCTGAGATATCCAAGACCAGAGGCAGCTGTTGGCGTTTCTGAGGCTCTCATGCTAAACCTAGACTGAACCGTGTCCTGCATGCTTCTCATTTCTGTGTCTCTCCAGATTAAAGAGTGGAAAGCTGTTATGTTTAGAGGGAAAGAAAACCTTTCATCCTCTTGTAGAGGATAATCCTCTCTAGTCCCAATATCTATACATAAGATATAATGTTATAGTTTGCCGTAAATCCAAAAGACAATAAGAGGCACTCACCACTAATGGAACATAACACGTTTTTTCTTTATTGAGGTCTTACATCATGCCAGAGAATACAGAGACATATTGACTAATATTGCCTATTTGCCAATATGCTCATCCATAGGATGGTGTGAGAGCACACTAGAGATATGATTTTTCCATCAGTGGTGAGTGCCCCATATTGTCTTTTGGATTTCTGCTTGTAATTTACTATGAACACCACAGAAGAGTGTGATAAACTGTGCAATTAGTGCAATATAAGCATGAAATTTAGCAATACCAGTTCCTTTCTATAGGTTCTACTGTATATATGGCTACAAACATAATTATGTAACCATAAGATAATTGTTATTGAGTATAAAAGCCGCATTACACGCTGCGATCTCGCTAGCGAGATCGCTAGCGTGCGTACCCGCCTCCATCATTTGTGCATCACGGGCAAATCGCTGCCCGTGGCGCATAAAATCGCGCGGACCCGTCACGCTACTTACCTGCCTAGTGACATCGCTGTGACCGGCGAACCGCCTCCTTTCTAACACATCACAGCAACGTCACTAAACGGCCACCCAATCAAAGCGGAGGGGCGGAGATGAGCGGGACGAACATCCCACCCACCTCTTTCCTTCCTCATTGCGGGCGGCCGCAGGTAAGGTGATGTTCCTCGTTCCTGCGGTGTCACACGTAGCGATGTGTGCTGCCGAAGGAACGACGAACAACATCGTACCTGCAGCAGCAATGATAATTGGTAATAAGGGGGCATGTCACCGATGAGCGATTTTGCACATTTTTGCGACGATTCAAAATCGCTCATAGGTGTCACACGCAACGACATCGCTAACGCGGCTGGATGTGCGTCACAGAATCCGTGACCCCCAACGACATCGCTTTAGCGATGTCGCAGCGTGTAAAAGCGGCCTTAAATCTCATTGCTTTGGCATTTTACCATGTACTACAAAAAGTAGTCTTGGGTACAGTGAAGAAAATAAGTATTAATCCCTTCCTGATTTTATAAGTTTGCCCACTGATAAAGACATGAACAGTCTATAATTTTAAGTATAGATTAATTATAACAGTGATAAATTATCAAAAAAAAATCTAGAATATCACATTGTATAAATTATATACATTTATTTGAATTTTGCACAAAGAAATAAGTATTTGATCCCCTACCAACCCTTACTAAAGACCACTTACCGTAAATGCCCCTAATCAACTTGTTACCTCGTTATTAAAGAAAGTTGTCTTAAATTGTCACCTGTATGAAAGACTCCTGTCCACAGAGTCAATTAATCAGTCAGACTCTAACCTCTACAACATGGACGACCAAAGAGTTTTCTAAGGATGTCAGAGACAAGATTATAGACCTGCACAAGGCTGAAATGGGCTACAAAACCATAAGTAAGACGCTGGGTGAGAAGGAGACAACTGTTGTTGCAAAAGTAAGAAAATGGAAGAATACAAAATGAGTGTCAATCTGCATCGATCTGGGGCTCCATGAAAAATCTCACCATGTGGGGTATCCAGGATAATGAGGAAGTTGAGAGATCTGCCTAAAACTACACGGGGGGAGCTTATTAATGATCTCAAGGCAGCTGGGACCACTGTCACCAAGAGAACCATTGGTAACACATTACATCATAATGGCTTAAAATCCTGCAGTGCCCACAAAGTCCCCCTGCTCAAGAAGGCCCATGTGCAGCCGGCCCGGCTGAAGAAGGCCCATGTGCAGCCGGCCCGTCTGAAGAAGGCCTATGTGCAGCCGGCCCGTCTCAAGAAGGCCTATGTGCAGCTGGGCCATCTGAAATTTGTCAATGAACACATGGATGATTCTCAGATTGATTGGGAGAAGGTGCTATGGTCAGGTGAGACAAAAATTCAGGTCTTTGGCCTCAACTCAACTCACTGTGTGTAAAGGATGAGAAATGCTGCCAATGACCCAAAGAACACCATCCACACTGACAAGCATTCAGGTGGAAACATTATGTTTTGGGGGTATTTCTTTGCTAAGGGCACAGACTACTTCACCGCATCAATGGGACAATGGATCGAGCCATGTACTGTAAAATACTGAATGTCAACCTCCTTCCCTCTGCGACGACTTTAAAAATGGGTCGTGGATGAGTCTTCCAGCATGACAATGACCTAAAACATACATCCAAAGCAACAAAGGAGTGGCTCAAAAAAGAGCACATTAAGGTCATGTAGTCGCCTAGCCAGCCTCCAGACTTTAATCCCATAGAAAATCTATGGAGGAGCTGAAGCTCCGAGTTGCCAAGTGACAGCCTCAAAATCGTAATGATTTAGAGATAAACTGCAAAGAGGAGTGGAGAAAAATTCCTCCTGACATGTGCGCAAACCTCATCATCAAGTACAAAAAAAGTCTGACTGCTGTGCTTGCCAACAAGGGTTTTACTACCAAGTATTAAGTCTTGTTTGCCAGAGGGATCAAATACTTATTTCTCTCTGCAAATGCAAATAAATTTATATAATTTATACAATGTGATTTTTTGGGGATTTTATGTTGCATATTCTCTCACTGTTAAAATTAATACATTGGCAGCTATACATTGGCAGTGTATCAGTCCCTAGGCCACCAGGACTTTCAAGGTTAGTGGCAAACTGAGAGACTGCTATGAACTTTTCTATAAGGAGCAGTAAATTGCCTGTGAGCACAGTGACACACTTGAGTCCGGAAACTTCTGGAAGAAATAGTGAGTTTTCCTTCAGGATTCTTGTCACCTGCTCACCAGAAGGGACTAACAATCCAGATTGTTCTTGTGTTGGTGATTCCAGGATACCCAGATACCTATTCCCAGATAGGGAAATAGTAGCAGTAAGTGTACACTACCACCACACAGCAGAGAAGGCAACTCTGATTAGGGCAGGAAAAAAACACTGTAACGGCTGTAAGAAACATTCTAGAAGATTCTGCTCAGCTCCAATAAAAGGTAAAAGCTCCCTGTCCTGTCTCTGGCTCAATTATTCTCTGTTGTGCCATCCCTACCTCACCATCCCAAGGAATCGGCCCTAGTTGAGGAGTGAGAGGACAACCATCTGGCACTGCGCATCACCACCTAACTCCTGGGGACCTCCAGCAGTGCACGGCCATTCCACAGCCGAACATCCCAACTGGTGTCATAAACTCTTTATTAATTTTATTTTTCTCTTCCCCTTTTTAATATTATTTTAACCCCCATTACAAAAGACTGTCGCTCGCGCCCCGTACGGCCACATTTCCACCCGGAGCTACCATTGTGACATCAGATGTCTTCCGGGGGCAGCACACCAACCAAACTTCCATGGGTCCACTCATCTCTACTCGTATGGCTTCGTCAGCTGGAAAATAAAAAAGTTACGGCACTTGGAAGAAGGTGAGGTATAAAATGAAAATGCGAAAACTAAAAATTGCTCGATCCTTAAGGGATGATATGGAGAATAACATTGTTTCATTGCAACTTAGTAGTTATGGCTTCAGTGCCATGTGGAATGCAAAGCTATATAAGAGGGAAAACAGTACAATGAATTCAATTTTACATGAGAAAACGTTTTTACTCCACGAGAAAGTTTAGACGGAATTTATGGAATGCAATGTGAGACTTTTTCTAGTATATGAAGTCATGAGTGAGGGTCTCACATGACAAATTCTTAGCCAAGTCTCTCGGCCACTAATTAAAGAACCCACACCTGAATGCTTCCATTCCTTGGTGACTACAGCTTGACCTTTTAATCCCCTTCTCAGATTGCTACTTTTCTGGGTCCTTGCCTAATTAGGACACCGAGCAACAGTCTGTTTAATAAACACAACCAAGATATATAATTAGCTGTTTACGTTGCCCGATAAAGTTCACATATGTAAAACACTTTTTAATTAATTAATTAGTTGGATTTTATCTCATCCAATCTACCGTAATTTAGCCAAGTCATATAAACTGCATTTTCCAGAACTCCAAGGGCTCGTGCACACAACCGATTCTGATCAGACTCTAAATCAAGTTTGATCCAAGTGGAATCCATTTTTCTCGGAGGTGAAATATATATAAAAATATATCTAAAAAAGGTTCCTCCATTTCTTCTGTTCAGTCATTCCGTGAATTCCACAAAACCATAGACCTGTATTGCCGATTTTATTCCAAAACTTGGGTCAAAATCGGACGTGTTCGATTTTTTTCCTTGGACCTCTCAGTCTGAGGAAACAACTGGACATGTGCACATCCCAATAGACTAACATAGGTATGCGTGCTACCTGGGAAAAACCAACGGATAGCACCCGTCCAATATAAAGGGTCTAAGAATAAGTTCAGTTCAGCATATACTTGCCACATGGATTGTTTGGATTAGAACTTTTTATCTTATGGCCTCTAGTTCATTCTGTATTAAAAAATTACCTAAATATTTTCTTACTTAATGTATTTTGGGCAAAAATATGTATATATATTTTTTTTAATTAGATTTCATATTTTGTTTCCACTGTTTGCCTTCTATAGGTTCTATTGCTGGCTGTAGAGTTAAAAGATTGGACACGACTTAAACATTAATGGCCTACCCTTAGGAAAGGTCATCAATGTCTGATCGACAGGGGTTAGACTGTCACGTTAGGTACAAGGGAAGTACCAAGCAAACAACGAAAGGGAAGAGAAATCCTTTGTCTTGGGAAAGGGAAGGTGATGACCCCTGACCAAACCTACTGCTGGTTCATGGGGTCCCTCACCACCCTAGATAGGCTCTGCACCTATGCGCCAAGTCGGATACTTGACCCTAGGTATTCCTAGTGCTGGACCCTAAATAGTGAACAGGTGGGATGAGCTCTTCATGAACCCCAACTAAACACTATAGATGACACAAGGAGGAGACACAGGGGGAACATGTATGAACTCTTTATCTACAGATGGCTCAGGTAGACGTTCAGCATAGTGTTCAGCAACGATACTACAGAGCTTGCAACCAAAGATTGAATGAACTGAAAAATATCACCAGCACCAGTCCAAGGAAGGAAGGAAGGCGTATTTAAGCACCAAGAGAATACTGATGATCAGCAGCTGAGTGGAAGGTGAGTTCCTGCTGGATCCAAAAGAGGGAGAGATGAATCCAGCAGGAAAGCTACCTATACCAATGAATACTGAGAGCAGGAACAATGGAAAGTCAGGGAGCATTTTAGCAGCCAAACGCTGTGAACTTATATGGCCAGAAACCACATGACTGTCTGTCACTAGTGACGCACCTGTGACACTGACATCCAGCACCACCAGTCAGCTGTTCTCGGTGCTGGAGGCTGCAGCAGGCAGCCAGAAATGCTCAGTTCCAGAGCTGCCGCATCAACTGACAGTGGCCGAGGCCGGTACTGCACATCTGCCTTCCATTCAAATCAATCGGAGGTGGATGTACAGCCCTTGCCATCAGAAGACGGGGCAGCATCGGAATTAAGCATTTCTGTCTGCCTGCTGCTGCTGCCGCCACTGGGAACAGCTGATCGGTAGGGGTGCGGGGTGTCAGACCCCAGCCTCTCAGACATTGATGACCTATCCTGAGGATAGGCAACCTCTTTAATTGAAATTGGTCAGTGAGCTTGAATCAATGATGGTCAAATCAGAGAGTTTCTAACGCTTATCTATATTTTTTAGATGCTCTCAGCTGATTTATAACCGCAGATGACATCAAAGTTGGATCTGTAGGAGATTTTAATGAAACCAAATAGCAAAAATGGTTTATAGCCCCAAATACATGCACAAAATTAGAAAAAATCCCGAGAGGAGAGCAACTTTTTTAATTGGGCTTCATTTAAGTGGAAAAAAGTGACTACAAAAAATTCATTACACGGACCAACCAAAAATGTTAATGAGAACAATGTAATACTTATGTCACCTCTGGAGGCACTGTAGGGAATTAGCCACTTGCTTCTGGATCCCCCCCAAGATAATATATGATTTTTAGGGATTTCCAAGTATGGTGTTCAAACATAAAGAGGTGGGAACAGATAGGTGGTAAGTTTTTTTCTTCTACATGTCTCAAAATAAACTATGGAATTAAAATATCAGATATTTGATCTGCCAGTCCTTATGGTATGAGCTTGACATGGGATTCGGCCAAAGTTAATGAGATCTGTAAAAAACTGACTATTTATGGATTATATTTTTGCATAAATTTTAATTTTTGCAGTATTAAATTAATTCAACTATATTTTTGGCTCTTTCGGATTGATAAACTAACTTGTTCATAATAATTTACAATGACCGAAATACGTTGACATTTAACCTGCGATCATCACGTAGTCTTTACTCTGTCGGTATACATCAGGGTAATGGCATCTGGAAATAGGAGATCTTGCTTGCACTAAAAAAAGATCATGTGACACTATACTAGGATTTCTATCACCACATATATCATATCAGGGTCTGAAAAAAAACATATCACTCACGATATTGGGCTTTGGTGTTGTCTTCCATACACATTAGGCTATTCCAATATCGATGGATTTGGCCAACACTCTATTGTTTATGGAGGCATTGGCCAAGTAATTGTCAGTGGTGATGTCAATCAGGGACTTCCGATTTCAAACTGTTCTCACACATATATGCCATTGCAGAAATGTCTGTTGGTGGCTTTCTCATAGACAACACAAGAGACGGCCAAGAGTCAAGTGATTGGCTGAGCGTTGTTTGTCTGTCAGTCACATAAGGCATATGGGAGCCCTAATCCTGAAGCCATATTTGTTTTTATCTGCAGGTTTAAAAAAACTGTGTTTTTCCAAAAATAAAACAGGGTGCACATTATTTTTGGCTTCAAAAGATGCGCTAGGGCTTATTTTTGGGAAATGTCTTATAGTTTTTATTGATGTCAGTGATTGTGTCGCCTGTTAATGCAAAATGAATATTCACCATTTCCCTTGACAACCCCACTGTGCCAGCATCAATGAATGGGTCTGCTATTAATGCAAAATTAATATTCACCCTTTCCCCTAACAACCCCACTGTGCCAGCATCAGTGATTGGGTCTCCCATTAATGCAAAAGGAATATTCACCCTTTCCCCTGACAACCCCACTGTGCCAGCATCAATGAATGGGTCTGCTATTAATGCAAAATTAATATTCACCCTTTCCCCTGACAACCCCAATGTACCAGCATCAGTGATAGGGCCTCCCATTAAAGCAAAATTAATATTCACCGTTTCCCCTGACAACCCCACTGTGCCAGCATCAGTGATAGGGCCTCCCATTAATGCAAAATGAATATTCACCGTTTCCCCTGACAACCCCACTGTGCCAGCATCAGTGATAGGGCCTCCCATTAATGCAAAATGAATATTCACCCTTTCCCCTGACAACCCCACTGTGGCAGCATCAGTGATTGGGTCTCCCATTAATGCCAAATTAATATTCACCCTTTCCCCTGACAACCCCACTGTGCCAGCATCAGTGATTGGGTCTCCCATTAATGCAAAATTAATATTCACCCTTTCCCCTGACAACCCCACTGTGCCAGCATCAGTGATAGGGCCTCCCATTAATGCAAAATGAATATTCACCCTTTCCCCTGCGAACCCCTACTGTGCCAGCATCAGTGATTGGGTCTCCCATTAATGCAAAATGAATATTCACCCCTTCCGCGTCCATCCCTCTGTGCTGGGGTCAGTAATTGGGTCACTTGTTAATGCAAAATTAATATTCACCTCTTCCCCTGCCCATCCCTCTGTGCTGTATCAGTGATAAAGTGCTGTCAGACTGCTGTATTACTTGTCCATGCTCTCCTGACCTGAACATGACAGCATGAATTTCTATGCAGCTAGCATGCTCCGCTTAGGAGAGCCACTGGTAAGTTGGAGGTTTGCAAAGCAATCCTCGGACGTATAATACAGCAGTATGATGGCACCCAATCACTGACATAGACACAGAGGGGAAGGCGGAGAAATGGGTGAATATTCATTTTGCATTAACAAGCCAATCACTGATGTCAGCAAATAGAGGTGGGCTGGTGAAAGGATGAATATTCATTTTGCTTTAATATACATTTAACTAGCTGGCGCGCTACTATACATTTTCTGGGGCTAACAGCAACACAACGAGGCAATGTACAACAATAAAAGTTATGTATCCTGAAAGGGGCGCCCAAACCCTATTTCTGGGTACTATTAGTATGATAAACTGCAAGTAGGGATTATTTTTGAAGAAGGTCTTATATTTTTAAGAATATTTCAAAAAAACAAAAAAATCCTGCTAGGGCAGGTGACAACAAAAAGGGAGTATAATAGTACAATTGGAATTCAAGGGTATATTACATTTTAGTTGCAAAAAGTGTACATAGGCCTTCAATACGTAAACACACATTGATGCCAAAAACCTAAACTAATGCTAGTGCATGCGATTTACCTATTTGTGCACACTCAGTAATTCCAGGTAACCATACATGAGATTACCTCATGTGCATATTGAACAATGACATTCATAGAAATTCATGATTTTTCTAGTAAAGATAATGACTTTCATGCCAACACTTTTGATATTGTCACAGTCATCTCTCTGTTGTAGAGAGTGAGACTACTGTCAGGTTCTGGGCCAGAGTCTCTTTGCCTTGAGACTCTACAGAATGAATATTTCTATGGGGAGGAGAGGGTTAATGTCAGTATTCCTTGTCAGCAAGCATTTTCATTACCTTCCCAGGTGTTTTCTGTTTGGACCACTCCCAGTCCCTATATATACCCTCTGCTCCCAGTAGAGGGTGGACAGTTATTTTCGGATATCATTTGGATGCTTGGCCTGGAGGTGGAAGGAGCTGGTGGAGCCCTCTCTGCAAGTTGCTGTGTAGGCCACTGTCTTGGTGCTGACTACAGCAGTCTGTTGTTGTGTTTCCCCCTATCTGTCTTTCCTTCCCTTGGTGCTTTATTAGTGCAGTGGCCAACCTTTCAGCTCACTAGCCAGGGCTATTACAGGGTCTGCCAGGGTCTTAGGTATCCTGTTCGGCGACAGGTGAGGAACTTGTATTGGGACTGGATAGGCGTGTATGGTACAGCTGCAGGTGAGTGCAGGAGGTATACCATCTATCCCCTCACTAGCACTAGGGCCCACCGTTGTTATAGTGTCCCCGGTGTACTCCTTGTATTGTAGAGTATTGTGCCGAGCACCACACTTCCACTGTCACTCAACTCACATGACAGATATGTTACATTGTCAAGATAGTTTAAGCAGTAATTAAAAAGCAATAAAGACCATATATTAACCCCTTAACGACCGCGGGCCGTAAAATTACGTCCTAAATGACATAATCTTACTGCCCGCGGTCCTCCGGCGGCAGCATGCCGCGATCGGCACACATCTCAGCTGATTTTCACAGCTGAGATGTGTGCCTGCTAGGCACGAGCAGAATCGTTATCTGCTCGTGCCGATTAACCCCTTATATGGCGCTGTCAATACATGACAGCGCCATTATAAGCGCGATCGCGGTAAAGTTTTTACTTACCGCCGAAACCGGAAGTCACGTGACGCGATCACGTGACTCCCGATAGTTGTCATGGTAGCACAGGGTCATGTGATGACTCCTGTACTACACCTGACTTAGTTTCACTTTCGCTGTGCCCGGGGCACAGCAAAAGAGAAAGAGAGCGTATCTGCTGTTTACAGCCTTGTGGCTGTGATCAGCAGATACTGCAGAGCGATCGGAATGCTGATCGCAATAGCCCCCTAGGGGGACTAGTAAAATAAAAAAAAAAGTTAAAAAATAAGTTTTAAAAAATTAAAAAAAAACAAAAAAACCTAAAAGTTCAAATCACCCCCCATTCGCCCCATTGAAAATTAAAGGGTTAAAAAAATAAAAAATATACACACATTTGGTATCGCCGCGTTCAGAAACGCCCGATCTATCAAAATATAAAATCAATTAATCTGATCAGTAAACGGCGTAGCGGCAAAAAAATTCCAAACGCCAAAACGACGTTTTTTTGTCGCCACAACTTTTGCGCAAAATGCAATAAGAGGCGATCAAAACGTAGCATCTGCGCAAAAATGGTACCGTTAAAAACGTCAGCTCGAGACGCAAAAAATAAGCCGTCATTGAGCCTAAGATCCCGAAAAATGAGAACGCTACGGGTCACGGAATATGGCGTAAAACGTGCGCCACTTTTTTCGGACAAACTTCCGATTTTTTTTTAACCCCTTATATAAAAGTAAACCTATACATGTTTGGTGTCTACGAACTCGCACTGACCTGAGGCATCACACCCGCACTTTTTTTGCAATTTTTCAGCATTTGGAATTTTTTTGCCATTTTCTAGTACACTATATGGGAAAACTGATGGTTTCATTTAAAAGTACAGCTCGTTCCGCAAAAAATGAGCCCTCACATGACCATATTGACTGAAAAATAAAAAAGTTACGTCTCTTAGAAAAAGAATGGCGAAAAAAAAAAACGGAAAGCGAAAAATCGGCCGGTCGTGAAGGGGTTAACCACAATGGTTTCCTAAAACTCAAAAACATTTGACTACATTACTACATTTTCAATGTAACCTGTATTTATCTTTGGAACGAGGCGTCACGACCAGAGTGATGAAATTAAAAGAGAGAAGACATCAAAGGTCATGTCTACACCTCAACAAATCCTTGAGGTTGTTAGCTGGTAGACTGTTTAATGGCCCGTTGCACGTCTGTTAACACCACTATTATATATATACTGTATATATACACACAACAGACATCCCTGGAGCGACAACAGCATTTTTTGATATTCATCAATAGCAATAGAGGAGGTAAAAGAATTTCTTAACGACATGTTTACAATATGTAAGGTTAATTGTGAGAAGGTCATAGGCATCGAGAAGTTAATTTAATATTTAGAGTTTAGACAATGACTTGTAACTATAACGCATGCATTTTTTAATTAATATACAAAACCAGCACTTATAAATGAGTATTAACAGTCTTAAGGGTGCCTTACATGCTGCGACATCGCTAACGATTTATCGTCGGGGTCACTGTGTTTGTGACGCACATCTGGCGTTGTTAGCGACATCGCAGCGTGTGACACGTACGAGCGACCTTCAACGATCGCAAAAAAAGTGGTAAATATCGTTGGTTTTGGAGAGGTCGTCCAAACACCAAATATCATTGTCTGGTCAGTAGCGAAGTTGTTCCTCGTTCCTGCGGCAGCACACATCGCTATGTGTGACACCACAGGAGCGACGAACATCTCCTTACCTCCGTCCACCGGCAATGAGGAAGGAAGGAGGTGGGTGGCATGTTCCGGCCGCTCATCTCCGCCCCTCCTTTGCTATTGGACGGCTGCCGTGTGACGTCGCTGTGACACCGCACGAACCGCCCCCTTAGAAAGGAGGAGATTCGCTGGCCAGAGCGACGTCGCAGGGAAGGTAAGTCCGGGTGACGGGTGTAAGTGATGTTGTGCGCCATGGGCAGCAATTTGCCCGTGATGCACAACTGACAGGGGCGGGTATGCTCACTAGCGATATCGGTACCGATATCACAGCGTGCAAAATACCCTTTAGCTTGCATAAGTAAAATATTCAGATACTAAGAAGTTATTGACAGTAAAATCTTCTCATGTTGGATTCTTCTTCTTGTAGATGGTTCCAGGAAGGACCTGGTTAAAGCAGACATTCTTTGGCTGGTGCCGGATGGTCTAGTAGTCATAAAGTCATCCAATTTTCATGCAAATGTCTAGTCCTTGCTTTCTCCTGCCTCTTAGGGGTACTTTGCAGGTGCGATGTCGGTAGGGTCAAATCGAAAGTGACGCACATCCGGCGTCGCTGTCGACATCGCAGTATGTGAATCCTTTTACATACGATTAACGAGCGCAAAAGGGTCGTTATCGTATGATCGGTGTAGGGTCCGACATTTCCATAATTTCGCAGCAGCGACGGTACGATGTTGTTCCTCGTTCCTGCAGCAGCACACATTGCTGTGTGAGAAGCCGCAGGAGCGTTGAACATCTCCTACCTGCGTCCACCGGCTATGTGGAAGGAAGGAGGTGAGCGGGATGTTTACGTCCCGCTCATCTCCGCCCCTCCGCTCCTATTGGCCGCCTGCCGTGTGACGTCGCTGTGACGCCGCACGACCCACCCCCTTAGGAAGGAGGTGGTTTGCCGGCCAGAGCGACATCGCAGGGCAGGTAAGTGCATGTGAAGCTGCCGTAGCGATAATGTTCGCTATGGCAGCAATCACAAGATATCGCTGCTGCGATGGGGGCGGGGACTATCGCTCTTGGCATTGCAGCATCGGCTTGCGATGTCGTAGTGTGCAAAGTACCCCTTACTCTTCTCCCTCTAAGTGACCATGATAAATTTCCTATAAAGGTAAACTTATAGTTGCCTCAGAGCAAAAAGCCATAAGATTTTACTTCCAAACCAAATTAACATTTCTATTACTACTGTCTAATTCTTAAAGAAGTCTCAATTGTTATGCACATAAATCATTCACACACACGGGTAATGGAAAAGAGGAAGGTGTGGCAACACCCAACTGTTCCCTGTGCAGACTAAAAGGCCCTAGCTGCACAACTAACAGCACCAACTTGGACCTCGCTCCCTAAAATCGAGGGGTTTCTCGTGTCTTCTGTAGGATCAGAGGGAGGAGGCCCCTAGACACTGACTACAAGGGGAGTGGAAGGTGTGCAGGAACAAACAGAAACCCAGTGAGGTCAAATAAGGTGAAAGGATTAGGGGCTGGGAAAACAAACATACTAACTCATAGTAGACACTTAACTGGTGTTTACTTCACAGGTAAACCCCTAAAAGAAACAAGTCCAAATAGAAACATAGCCAGCAAGGAAGTGTAGTGAAGATTGAACATATATAACCAATCCCAGCATGTGATAGTGCAAACAATAACGGGAAAATGAGAAACACCTGTAGAGGAGCAAGTCAGAAAGGAAAACAAATACCATAAGAACCATCATTATTTGAGCAGGGAATAAATTAACCATGAAAGCACAAGTCACCAGATCTAATCTTCTCCCAGAGCCATGACATCAGTGAACCCTTTACCATGTTTTCCAACCCTCTTCTGGTCCTCTTTTGACCCAATTGACCTCTACAACTTTGTCAGCTTCAACTGCGTTGCTTCTTTTCCAATGTAAGTGTGGCGCCCTGGACAAACCAGGGGCCGCAGAGCACAACACCCACACACCCCACACTCCCAGCAGGCCCACCAAAGCCAAAACACAAAACCCTTGTTGCCTTCCTCCAGGGGCTGATGATCACACCAGGGGGTGTGCCTGGCGGTTGGTCCCGCCCACCGAGGAGTTCACAGTCCTGGAGGCGGGAAAACCAGGCAGTTCAGAGTTTGCAGTGAAAGTGGAAGGAGGGAGAGTAGTGAGAGAGGAGAAAAGTGACAGCTAAGCAGCCTGAAGTTGGTCCGGGTGTGTGGCCCGGACAGAGCAGCAAGGTTGGCAGACGGTGGTGACCGTCTGCAGGAGTGGCCGATTGGAGTCTACCAAAAGGACCGTGGACGGGCGGTGGCCTCGCGGTACCGGACCGGTACACAAAGAGAAGTCAGCACCATCTGGCAGGGGCTTTTCGGACCCTGGCAAGGCTAGGAGTCGCCGTGAATTTGCCGAATCCGTTGAAGGGGACTTCCTGGGTTTCCAAACAGTCAAGTCCCGACAGAAGGCAACAGTCCAACCCAGTGAGAGAGACACCGCCACCGCCAAGGCAACCGTTTCTCAGGGCCAGCGCCTGCGGGCAAAAAGGGGCTCCTCTGGCCCATATCCAAGCTGGGGAGCGGGTTACCGGTGGGAACCCATTGGAATTGTACAAACATCGTAGGTGCAGGGAAAGGCAGTTGCCACCAACCTGCCGGGAGCAACAACACCGCAGCCGTCTGTGGGACCCGTCCATCCAGCCGTGAGTGAGTACCACCGTGCCGTGCGGCACAGCGCTGCCCCCGCGACCCTGCACTTCTCCAGGCCCCGTAACCTGCCTGCCATCCATCCCTACCCCATCCATCCCTACCCATCACCGGGCCCCGGGACAACCAACCCCCTACCAACGGAGGGGAGAACTAACAACCAAGCTGCTCCCAGTCCCCGCTCCCGGGATCCCCGTCCAGAGCAGCGGTGGTGTTACCAAAAATCACCACAACCGTGGGTGGCGTCACGGACAATATCCATAATCAAAACCCCCACAACCAATCATCCCCTTTTCACTCACGGTCGAGGAGCGCTGCTCGAGTCCCTGGGATCCGGCCCACCGCTCGAGCCACCACCGAGCAGCAGCAGCAGCCGCAGCAGCAACGGTAGCCGGACCCGAGCAGTGGGGAGAGCGCAGCGCCCCCTCCTCCGCCCGCGACAACTTGGCGTCACGAACAGGATCATACCGTTCTACCGATTGGTGGAAGTGCGCCTTGTGTGACCGCCGGAGGTGTCCGGCCGGAAAATTTGAAAAGCCGCCATCTTGGGCGGCGAAGAATTCCCGCTCGAGCGTCTCCTCGAGTAGTGGAGGCGCGAAGGCCAAAACCCCGCCCCGATAGAGGAGGAGCCGGAAAGAGGCTAAGGGGGACGAAATGGCGGCTGGTCGCATGTGAGCGCGGCTATAAAAGCAGGGACGCCAGGACCCTGCGGCCATCTTGTTCCTGGGAGAGGCCGCCAGCAAGATGTACATGCCATCCCAAAGCACCGTAGCCCCCGTGCCTGGAACAGCGGCGTGGGTGGAGATCCGGACCGCGCAGCTCTATCAGAGGCTGCAGGTCAAGATGCAGCTCCTCTTGGAGGAGAGGGAGACCGACATGACAGAGGTCATAGCGACCGTGCGGAGACGCGAGGAGGAAGTCGCGGAAGAGAGGGTGAGTGACCCACGCCCCGGTACCCCTAGTGGGCCGGTCATCGTGGCTGCGGGACCCGGTCTGAACCCCCTCGCCCTACTGCCTCCCTCGCCACCCGTCCCGGCTGCCGTGACCCCGCCACTAGGCCCGCTACCACCGCAACCGGTAGCGATACCCAGCATGTCCGCCCAGGCGGACCGACCTGTAGCCGGAGCCCGTAGCCGACCGGAGGTGCTACCTTGGAAAGCCCGAACCGGAGGCATTCCCCGAGATATTCCCCGAGCCGGAGCCGACAGCCCGCTCCGTGCCGAAGGCCCAGCGGAAGAAAGCCCCTGTGCCCATCCCCCCACACCTCGGCTGAGGTTGCGCCGGGTTGCCGCTGCAAGGCGGCGCCCAAGGCCAAGTCACCGCGGGACCTTCCGCCTAGATCACCAGCAGTGGGCAGTGTTCAACAGGTCTCGCGAGGCCCGACCCGTGCATCGGAGCTCGCAGCAGCACCGTACTGGGATAGGGAGCCGGTACCGTTGGGCCCAGAAATCGAGGAGAGGGAGAAGAAGAAGGCGGAGCTGGTGGCCCGTACAATCAGGGAGAAGGAGAACCTGAGGCAGGCGACCTTCCGAGTCCGGAGCCCCCTGTATGAAGGGCAGGTGAGGCAATTTGATGTCCGCCGGGGCTTTGGTTTCATATACGAACCGGGCCTGGAGGCCGAAGTGTTCATAGCCCGACGGGATCTGAATGCCCACCTCCCAGAGGAGCACCCAGGCCGAAACCTGATGCCAGGGGATCTGGTGCAGTACACCCGACACTGTGGGGAGAGGGGGTGGTTTGCGCTGGATGCGAAGCTGAGGGGCAGCCAGGAGGCCCGTGTGAGCACTGCACCTCCTCCCTCAGGTGATGCCGAGGACTCCGAGTGATGGCAGCGGAGCACCGTTGTCACCGTCCCCGTTGGGACCACCAGAAAACTGTGTGTGTGTTTTAAAGTTTGAAAGTTTGAAAATGATAAGTGAATGAAACAGAAGAAAGTTACCTGATTGTCAACTGTGATTTGGAACCAGTCGTAGCCGGCAGCTGGTCCCCGTTGGGACCCCCCTTCACCATTTTACATAAGAAACTACTTATGAACAGACCCGAGAACTTGCAGGGCAACCACAAACTAGTGGCATGTAAATAAGAATGTTTGTTACAGCTCCCACCGTTACCGCCTCCGGAGAGGCAGATTGGAGGAAGGGCCCGCAGTGGAGCAGGCTGGGGCCCAGCCACCACCGGAACCGGTGGCAATCCTCTGGGGGTTTCAGGGGTTCCCCATGGACGTGGGTCCCCTGAAAAGGACAGAACCCGCTCGGCCAACTTGTGCTGGACTGGGGTCAAGGGGGTGCTGCCTGTTTGCTTAGGGGCAGCATCAGGGCAAGGTTGCTTGGGTGGGAGAGAGCGGAAGCCGTAACCATTTGTAACGTTTAAGTAAGAGTACCTCCCGATGTGGGAAGATGTTATTATAATTGTATGTCTGTTACCGTTTTTTATCTTTTTCAGTTGGTGAAAATAAAACCGGTGATGGACAGGCAGCCTGCGGACAGTCTGCATTTAACTAAGGGGGAATGTGGCGCCCTGGACAAGCCAGGGGCCACAGACCACAACACCCACACACCCCACACTCCCAGCAGGCACACCAAAGCCAAAACACAAAACCCTTGTTGCCTTCCTCTAGGGGCTGATGATCACACCAGGGGGTGGGCCAGGCGGTTGGTCCCGCCCACGGAGGAGTTCACAGTCCTTGAGGCGGGAAAACCAGGCAGTTCAGAGTTTGCAGTGAAAGTGGAAGGAGGGAGAGTAGTGAGAGAGGAGAAAAGTGACAGCTAAGCAGCCTGAAGTTGGTCCGGGTGTGTGGCCCGGACAGAGCAGCAAGGTTGGCAGACGGTGGTGACCGTCTGCAGGAGTGGCCGATTGGAGTCTACCGTAAGGACTGTGGACGGGCGGTGGCCCGGCGGTACCGGACCGGTACACAAAGAGAAGTCAGCACCATCTGGCAGGGGCTTTTCGGACCCCGACAAGGCTAGGAGTCACCGTGAATTTGCCAAACCGTTAGTGAAGGGGACCTCCTGGGTTTCCAAACAGTCAAGTCCCGACAGAAGGCAACAGTCCAACCCAGTGAGAGAGACACCGCCACCGCCAAGGCAACCGTTTCTCAGGGCCAGCGCCTGCGGGCAAAAAGGGGCTCCTCCGGCCCATATCCAAGCCGGGGAGCGGGTTACCGGTGGGAACCCATTGGAACCGTACAAACATCGTAGGTGCAGGGAAAGGCAGTTGCCACCAACCTGCCGGGAGCAACAACACCGCAGCCGTCTGTGGGACCCGTCCATCCAGCCGTGTGTTTTACCGAGAACTGTGTCTTCATCATTGGGCTGAGTAAGTACCACCGTGCCGTGCGGCACAGCGCTGCCCCCGCGACCCTGCACCTCTCCAGGCCCCGTAACCTGCCTGCCATCAATCCCTACCCCATCACCGGGCCCCAGGACAACCAACCCCCTACCCACGGAGGGGAGAACTAACAACCAAGCTGCTCCCAGTCACCGCTCCCGGGATCCCCGTCCAGAGCAGCGGTGGTGTTACCAAAAATCACCACAACCGTGGGTGGCATCACGGACAATATCCATAATCAAAACCCCCACAACCAATCATCCCCTTTTCACTCACGGGCGAGGAGCGCTGCTCGAGTCCCCGGGATCCGGTCCACCGCTCGAGCCACCACCAAGCAGCAGCAGCCGCAGCAGCAACGGCAGCCGGACCCGAGCAGTGGGAGAGCGCAGCGTCCCCTCCTCCGCCCGCGACATAAGTCTATGAGAACAAAACAAAGCTCCATAGAACGTCTGCTCCACACATAAACCCCTGTGTGAGCTGGTTAGCCTGTTTTCAGTTCACATGGGCCAGAAGAGGTGCTGGAAACCGGGGAAGACCGTGATTGGTAAATATTTTATTTTTCTTTAAGTATATCACATACATAATTTGTACATTTTTTGAGGCTCTTTCAAACTAGACAATCTTAAAAGGCACCCTATTTACAACAGTGGTTTGGCAATTTGATAGATTTGGAGCATCTTCAGATTGTGTACCTTAAAGCCCATCTAGTCACCTTAGACAGCCGCAGGCCAAATGACGGCTCATCCAATCGTTTAGCTGTCAGAGATCTCAAACATCAATACATAGGAGCTCTTGCTCTGCCCCAGTGTACGTCATCTCTTTGAGAGAGCTACTGCCAACATCTCTGGCCTCGGCTTATCAGGGAGAGCAAAGTTTTCGGTAGCCCAAAATCAAACATGTTGGCTCCTTAACTCCCTTCACAATCATCTGGTCATGGCTGAAACACATTAGACTGTCAATATCAATGGATTCGGCCTACCATAATCTACGGTGTACGAGATGGGCTTAAATTTACACCACATATTATTTGGCTTACTTTGTATCAAAAATGGGAGGCACAATTTTGGCACAAAGTAAGCCATATTAGGACGTGACCATTTACCACCATACCACGTTTTCTACTTTTCTTCGTATTTTTGGCGCAACTTACATCAGAATTTGGCACATTGAATCCCTCCACTGTCTCTGCCATCTTAAGAGAAGTCACATGTGAACTGTACATTTATAAGTGGTTTTCGTGACATCCTTTGGAAATTTTATTTGTAGTAGAAGGATTTTATTTTTAAAAACTTTGGGTTAGTTGTTTTTTTAATTATCTACATTTGCCCTTGGGGTGCCACAAAGTGACTACCGGGGTTCTGCCAGGTGCAGGGAAACTCCCAGCAAGCACTGGAACACACAGGGTACACTGGGGTCATGATACAATGGTATGCCCTGGCACCTCCTGCAATTACCTGAGATTGTTCCCTGCAGCACCCAATGTCTCTATACGAGTCCTTCCCCTCATCACCAATCACGTGCCTATGCCCTCACTTTCCTTGAACTCACCCTGGCTAGTGAAAAGGCCAGCAAGAGCACTAGTCACACTACTACAATAATACAACACAGTGGAAGGGAAACAAACAGGGTAAAAATAGACACAATAAGAGAAACACTCCAAACTTCTCTAATTCACCTAAGCACCACAGCTGCAATTGTCACAACACCTCAGCTTCTTCTAGAGACGAGCTCCTTCCAAAATGGACAGCTTTGAAATGACGATTCTATAATTGGCATCAGATGGTGAGACATGTGACCTTTTATAGGGAAGGGGAGTAATCACAAGAGCTGCACCTTAGATCAAAGCTACAAAGGATAACCAGATAGAAAAGAGTCCTTGACCCCTATAGCACCAAAAGAAAGCAGTTATGTTTAAACACAAGCTGCAGAGCTGAGCATAATAAGACGTTGTGACCTTCTGGTCCAAGAGTCACCAGAGGGCTCCCCCGAGTGAAGCACACCCATGACAAAGGGTTCATAAAATGGCTTGTTTAACAGTTGGTGCTGTTCTATACTTGTACACATATTCTTTATTAGGTAACATTATTTAGTCCAAGTAACTATACTGAATATAGTGTTCAGATACCACCCCCTATATAAATAGAAAGAATGGATTCATAGGTATACATATTTCTTTTTATGTTTCTTCATGACCTGTGGACATTTCATTGACAATACCAAGTGTCCATTATGAAATACTGTGTGGTATGGAAGCTTAGTCTCACGGGGAAAGAAGCCCAAGCCTGTGATGCTAAATACCAGTCATCTATAACATTGAGGACATAGGACTTTCCAATTATAAGCGTCATTTGATACATCTGCACATAAACACCTAGGTCAATATTTAACAGCTGCGGATACTGTACGCTACAAAATGGTTGGTGAAGAAGACGTTATTATGTTGTAAAGTTAACCCCTTGGCTCTTTTAGGCGTAAAAGACACAGCAACTTTTTTTGTTTTTTTAATGTTTAAGTCACATTTAGTGTAGGAAGATCATGTGTGTGTGTGTATATATATAGTAACTGTCTCTCTGTCTCTCTCCCACTCTCTGTTTGTGTGTCGCTGTTGTGACGCCCTGGACTAGCCAGGTAGTCACAAACACAACATCACACACACCCCCTCCCCTGGATAGTCTACATCAGTCAAACAAAATCCTTGTTGCCTCCTTCATGGTCTGATGTCCACATCAGGTGGGGCGGAGCCAGGCGGTTGGCTGCACCCACCGAGTTCACAGGCCTGGAGGCAGGAAAAGTGACAGATTCTAGTTGGAGTTGAAAGTGAGAGGACAGAAACTGTTAGTGTCTGGGTGAGAGCCCAGGCACATACAGCAAGGTCGGCAGACGGTGGTGGCCGTCTGCAGGATGTGGTACAATTCAGCGGAACCGTAGGACCGGGGACGGGCGGTGGCCCGCCGGTACCGAGCCGGGGAGCAGATCTGTACCAAGCACAAGGGCAGGGCCATCAGACCCCAACCATGCTAGGAGCCGCCGACAACGGTCAAATCTGAGAGTGACTGGAACCCCAGGGGTTCCCTAACACCCAAGACCCGACAGAAGGGAACCGTCCACACAGTGAGGATAAAAAGCCACCTCCATAGGCTAGAGATCCAAGGGCCAGCGCCTGCGGGCAAAGCGGGCTCCTTCGGTACATATACGCCGGGGAGTGGACTACCGTTGGGCAACCATCGGAGTCAATACATTCTACAAAGGTGCAGGGAAAGACAGCCACCTTCAACCTGTCCGGGGAGAGCAAAGACACTGCAGCTGGCTGCGGGACCCGTCCATCCAGCCGTTTGGTTTACCAGAGACTTTGTGAATCTGTGCCTGAGTGAGTACAACAGTGCCATCCGGCACAGCGCTGCGCTGCCTCCGCAACCCTGCACCCCAGCTACCCTGCCTCCCCGTATCACCACTGGGCCCCGGGATTACCAACCCCTACCCACGGAGGGGAAACCAACATCCTAGCTGCTCCCTGACATCACTCCCGGGATCCCCGTCACCAGCAGCGGTGGTGCCCATCATCACCACGACCCGTGGGTGGCGTCACGAACTATCTCCTCAAACAAACCACCCCTTTTTCACTCGTGGGCGAGGAGCGCTGCTCGAGTCCCCGGGTCCGGCCCACCGCTCGAGCCACCAAGCAGCAGCAGAAGCCCCGGACACGAGCGTAGCGAGCGCGGCCCCTCCGCCCGCGACACTGTCTCTCTGTCTGAGTCTAAGGGGCCCTTTTCACACTACGACATCGCAAGCCGATGCTGCGATGCCGAGCGCGATAGTCCCCGCCCCCGTCGCAGCTGCGATATCTTGTGATAGCAGCCGTAGCGAATATTATCGCTACGGCAGTTTCACATGCACTTACCTACCCTGCGACGTCGCTCTGGCCGGCGACCTGCCTCCTTCCTAAGGGGGCGGGGCGTGTGGCGTCACAGCGACGTCACACGGCAGGCGGCCAATAGAAGCGGAGGGGCGGAGATGAGCGGGACGTAAACATCCCGCCCACCTCTTTCCTTCCGCATTGTAGATGGGACTCAGGTAGGAGATGTTCCTCGCTCCTGCGGCTTCACACACAGCGATGTGTGCTGCCGCAGGAACGAGGAACAACATCGTACTGTCGCAGCAGCCAAAATAATGAAAATGACCGACACTACACCGATCATACGATAGACGCTTTTGCGCTCGGTAATCATAGTTAAAACGATTTACATACTACGATGTCGAGAGCGACGCCGGAAGTGCGTCACTTTCGATTTGACCCCACCGACATCGAACCTGCGATGTCGTAGTGTGCAAAGGGCCCCTTACTTTGTCTGTCTGTTTCTATCTCTCTGTCTGTATTTGTATCAGTCTGTCTCCATCTCTGTGTCTGTCTGTCGCTCTCTATCTCAGTGTCTGTCTCTGTGTGTGTGTCTGTCTGTCTCTCTCTTTCCCCGTCTGTCTCTTTCTCCGTCTGTCTCTTTTCCCGTCTGTCTCTTTTCCCGTCTGTCTCTTTTCCTGTCTGTCTTTGTCTGTCTTTTTCCAGGTCTGACTCTTTCCAGGTCTGTCTCTTTCCAGGGTTGTCTCTTTGCGCGTCTGTCTCTTTTCAGGGTTGTCTCTTTGCCCATCTGTCTCTTTCCAGGGCTGTCTTTTTCCAGGACTGTCTCTTTGCCCGTCTCTTTGCCCGTTTGTCTCTTTGCCCGTCTGTCTCTTTGCCCGTCTGTCTCTTTGCCAGTCTGTCTCTTTCCAGGGTTATCTCTTTGCCCGTCTGTCTCTTTCCAGGGTTGTCTCTTTGCCCATCTGTCTGTTTGCCCGTGTGTCTCTTTGCCTGTATGTCTCTTTGCCAGTCTGTCTCTTTGCCCGTCTGTCTCTTTGCTCGGCTGTCTCTTTCCAGGGTTGTCTCTTTGCCCATCTGTCTCTTTCAGGGTTGTCTCTTTGCCCATCTGTTGCTTTCCAGGGCTGTCTCTTTCCAAGGCTGTCTCTTTGCCCGTCTATCTCTTTGCCCGGCTGTCTCTTTGCATGTCTGTCTCTTTGCCCATCTGTCTCTTTCCAGTGTTGTCTCTTTGCCCACCTGTCTCTTTGCCCGTTTGTCTCTTTGCCCGTCTGTCTCTTTGCCCGGCTGTCTCTTTGCCCAGGCTGTCTCTTTGCCCGGCTGTCTCTTTCCAAGGCTGTCTCTTTCCAAGGCTGTCTCTTTGCTTGCCTGGCTGTCTCTTTCCAGGATTGTCTCTTTGCCCGTCTGTCTCTTGCCCATCTGTCTCTTTGCCCAGCTGTCTCTTTGCCCGGCTGTCTCTTTGCCTGTCTGTCTCTTTCCAGGGCTGTCTCTTTCCAGGGCTGTCTCTTTGCCCGTCTGTCTCTTTTCAGGGCTGTCTCTTTGCCCGTCTGTCTCTCTGCCCGTCTGTCTCTTTTCAGCGCTGTCTCTTTCCAGGGCTGTCTCTTTGCCCATCTGTCTCTTTCCAGGGCTGTTTCTTTCCAGGGCTGTCTCGTTGTCCGTCTATATTTTTGCCCAGCTGTCTCTTTGCCCGGCTGTCTCTTTGCCTTGCTGTCTCTTTCCAGGGCTGTCTCTTTCCAGGGCTGTCTCTTTCCAGGGCCGTCTCTTTGCCCATCTGTCTCTTTCCAGGGCTGTCTCTTTGCCCGTCTGTCTCTTTGTCCATCTGTCTCTTTGCCTGTCTGTCTCTTTGCCTGTCTGTCTCTTTTCAGGGCTGTTTCTCTCCAGGACTGTCCCTTTGCCCGTCTATCTCTTTGCCCGTCTATCTCTTTGCCCGTCTATCTCTTTGCCCGTCTGTCTCTTTGCCCGTCTGTCTCTTTGCCCGTCTGTCTCTTTGCCTGGCTGTCTCTTTGCCCGGCTGTCTCTTTCCAGGGCTGTCTCTTTCCAGGGCTGTCTCTTTCCAGGGCTGTCTCTTTCCAGGGCTGTCTCTTTCCAGGGCTATCCCTTTCCCAGGCTATATTACAATTGAATGTATGAAACTTGATTGCACTGACTAAATTGTGTCCTAAGTTGGCACTATTTGTATATTAAAAGGGATCAATGAATAAAGAGAACTTCCCGCACACCTTCCCTATCATAGAGGATCCATTGGGTGACAGTGAAAACCCACAATGTTGTGGGACTTGTTCTTTTTCTAATAAGAGATTGGACCTGTCTATGTAATATGCCACCCTCAACCTTTGTCAGGCTGCATAATTTTGCCAAAATTTCTCGACCCCTTATCTCGGAAGGGGGTGGAGATATTTTATTGACATTTGGCCAATATATTCTGGACCAAAACTGCTGAGATGTCACGAAATTTCAGCCCTCTACGGCTTTTCGAAAAAAAAAAAATTATTGCAATTTAAAAAGGGAATAGTTACAATTGTACCTATTCAGCCAGACGAAGGTTAAAGGGAATCTGTCAGAAGATTTTGGCTATATAATCTGTGAGCAACATAATAAAGGGCAAAAAAGCCTGATTCCAGTCATGTGTCACTTACTGGACTGCTTTGTGCCGTTTTGAAATAATCCCTGTTTTCTCTGCTGTAGATGTAGTAGTTGTCAGAATGTTGAGCTGTGTATAACCCCACCCACACTTCTGATTGGAAGCTTCCTTTGTACATTGTGTATTTCCAGCCAATCAGTGGTGAGGGAGGGGTTACACAGATTAGCTGGACTGCCTGACACAAAATACCTTGTCCTGCAGTGATAATCTTCTGCTGATTGTATTCAAACTACAAAACACATCTTACTATCTGATACATCCCTGGAATCAGGGTCTCTTACCCAATATTCTGCTGCTTTCAGAATAAATAGCAAAAACCTGCTGACACATTCCCTTTTAACAGAATAAAAAGCTGACAGATATAATTTAAGTGAAGATTAGTAATCTGTGTTTGAGTAAAGAACATAACACAAAAGGAATAATGTACACACATAATTCATAAAATGAATACCGTACACCATATTCACTAGAGTGGTTCTACATGGATAGTTGTTAACAATAGGAAAGTTGTACAACATTGTTTTCCAACGCAGACGAAAAATAATGCATTGTGTTTGTTATGAAACAAAGGAGACGAGACATTCATCAGTCATGACTTCTGTAAAAATAAGTTCTCAGAAACTGGGGTTCTCACTTCCAAACTGACCAAGGCCCAGATGACACCTCCGTCCTGTTTGCATGGGTTCCCCTTTGGGTTACCTGCGCCAACAAAGCAATAGGAATTGGCTTTCTTTGAAATTATCCGTAGAGTAAGAACTCCAACGGGAAAAAGAATGACCTGAAATTGGGCAATATATTCTTCTAATGTCACCAGTTTCTTCAAAGGGCGATGCTCCTCTCTAATCATTTCCAAAAAGGAGGATCAAACCAAACTTAAATACCATCTTTCAGATTTCCAACAACCTAATACCACTAAAGTATTTTATTTCTACAAGACTCTTGCCAAGCTGCTTTAAAACGCTTTGACTACCCTTTGCACTGTAAAGTCTTCACTTGTGGTGAAAGGAAGGCCAGCCACTCAAGATAATGTCATGCATATCCGATATCAGAAAGGCTCGTAATCAACCATGTGGTTCCCATCAGATGTAGTACAATATACAGTGCCTTGCGAAAGTATTCGCCCCCCTTGAATTTTTCAACCTTTTCCCACATTTCAGGCTTCAAACATAAAGATAGAAATGTTAATGTTCTGGTGAAGAATCAACAACAAGTGGACACAATTGTGAAGGTGAACGAAATTTATTGCTTATTTTAAACTTTTTTAAAGACAAATAACTGAAAATTGTGGCGTGCAATATTATTCATCCCCTTTAAGTTAATACTTTGTGGCGCCACCATTTGCTGCGATTACAGCTGCAGTCGCTTGGGGTATGTGTCTATCAGTTTTGCACATCGAGAGACTGAAATTCTTGCCCATTCTTCCCTTGTAAACAGCTGGAGCTGAGTGAGGTTGGATGGAGGCGTTTGTGAACAGCAGTTTTCAGTTATTTCCACAGATTCTCGATTGGATTCAGGTCTGGGCTGTGACTTGGCCATTCTAACACCTGGATACGTTTATTTGTGAACCATTCCATTGTAGATTTTGCTTTGTCTTGAATCATTGTCTTGTTGGAAGACAAATCTCTGTCCCAGTCTCAGGTCTTTTGCAGACTCCAACAGGTTTTCTTCAAGAATGGTCCTGTATTTGGCTCCATCCATCTTCACATCAATTTTATCCATCTTCCCTGTCCCTGCTGAAGAAAAGCAGGCCCAAACCATGATGCTGCCACCACCATGTATGACTGTGGGGATGGTGTGTTCAGGGTGATGAGCTGTTTTACTTTTACGCCAAACATATCGTTTGGCATTGTGCCCAAATAGTTCGATTTTGGTTTAATCTGACCAGAGCACCTTCTTCCACATGTTTGGTGTCTCCCAGGTGGCTTGTGGTAAACTGTAAACAACGCTTTTTATGGATATCTTTGAAAAATGGCTTTCTTCTTGCCACTCTTCCATAAAGGCCAGATTTGTGCAGTGTACGGCTGATTGTTGTCCTTTGGACAGACTCTCCCACCTCAGCTGTAGATCTCTGCAGTTCATCCAGAGTGATCATAGGCCTCTTGGCTGCATCTCTGATCAGTCTTCTCCTTGTTTGAGATGAAAGTTTGGATGGACGGCCAGGTCTTGGTAGATTTGCAAGGGTATGATACTCCTTCCATTTCAATATTATCGCCTGCACAATGCTCCTTGGGATGTTTAAAGTTGTGGAAATCTTTTTGTAACCAAATCCGGCTTTAAACTTCTCCACAACAGTATCATGGACCTGCCTGTTGTGTTCCTTGGTCTTCATGATGCTCTCTGTGCTATAAACAGAACAATGAGACTATCACAGAGCAGGTGCATTTATACGGAGACTTGATTACACACAGGGGCTTATATTTATCATCATCAGTCATTTAGGGCAACATTGCATCATTCAGAGATCCTCAATGAACTTCTGGAGTGAGTTTGCTGAACTGAAAGTAAAGGGGATGAATAATATTGCACGCCCCAATTTTCAGTTATTTATTTTTTCAAAAAGTTTAAAATAAGCAATAAATATCATTCAACTTCACAATTGTGTCCCACTTGTTGTTGATTCTTCACCATAAAATTTAAATTTTTATCTTTATGTTTGAAGCCTGAAATGTGGGAAAAGGTTGAAAAATTCAAGGGGGCCGAATACTTTCGCAAGGCACTGTACATTATAGAATATGTGTCATGGCGTTGGCAACAGTAAAGGGAGCTGCAGCAGAGGATCTTGAAAATTTGCCAAAGTGCATTCAGTGCAATAGAACCTTCATCAAACATTAATAACCTCATTGATAGCAGCCAAGATGTGTAGGTTCCGGGATTTCTACACGTGGCACTCATTCTCCATACTGAATTTCCATTGGTCTTTACTTTTATAAGAAAGTTTATTTTCTGTTTATTTCCACACGGAATTTACTGTTTACACCTATATTGTTAAAGGGGTTATCCGGCTTCTTTGACTTTTTTTTATTTCCCTGTTGGGCTACATTGGGGGAGGTAAGTAGATAGAGACCACTTACCTGTCCTGCTGTCAGCCTCTCTCCCCCGGCTCAGAGCGGTCATGTGACCGCTCCTGCCGCGATTTTGCTGCTTTCGGTCATTTCATGTCAACATGGGCAGGGCCATGTTGACATGCAAATGTGGAGCAGCATGTCACCTCCCTGCTGGGCTGTACAGTGCGAGGAGTCCCCGCCCCCTTCCCTGCACCCTCCCACACATTCCCCCGCACCTCTGTTACTCTCTAGTAACCTCCCCCTGCACTTCTGTGGGGTCCGTGACCTGGGGGCGGGGCCTGGCGGCAGCTGCCGTGGTGTCAGCTCCAGCACCGGGCCCCTGCTCAGGATCACACATTCAAATGTACCGGCATCACAGATCACTGATGCCGGTACATTTGAAAGTGCTGATGAGAAGCAGCGCAGCGCTGCTTTTCATCACTGTCCCTCCTGCTGTCTGTGCTCTCTTCAGCACAGTGGTGACGTCAGAACACAGACAGCGCGCGAACGTGCAGGAGCGGCGGGGACCGAGGACGGGTGAGTATGTATTCCTTACATGTGTTCCCGATGGGGATGGGGATGGGGATGGGGGGCGGGCGGTGCAGAGCCATATGTGTGCGTGTGCAGAGCCATATGTGTGCGGTACAGAGCCATATGTGTGCGGTGCAGAGTCATATGTGTGCGTGTGCGGTACAGATCCATATGTGTGCGTGTGCAGTACATAGCCATATGTGTGCGTGTGCGGTGCAGAGCCATATGTGTGCGGTGCAGAGCCATATGTGGGCGGTGCAGAGCTATATGTGTGCGTGTGCGGTACAGAGCCATATGTGTGCGGTACAGAGCCATATGTGTGCGTATGCGGTACAGAGCCATATGTATGCGGTACAGAGCCATATGTGTGCGTGTGCGGTACAGAGCCATATGTGTGCGTGTGCGGTGCAGAGCCATATGTGTGCGGTGCAGAGCCATATGTGTGTGTGTGCAGAGCCATATGTGTGCGGTGCAGAGCCATATGTGTGCGTGTGCGGTGCAGAGCCATATGTGTGCGTGTGCGGTGCAGAGCCATATGTGTGCGTGTGCGGTACAGAGCTATATGTGTGCATGTGCAGAGCCATGTGTGTGCGTGTGCGGTACAGAGCTATATGTGTGCGTGTGCGGTGCAGAGCCATATGTGTGCAGTGCAGAGCCATATGTGTGCGTGTGCAGAGCCATATGTGTGCGGTGCAGAGCCATATGTGTGCATGTGCGGTGCAGAGCCATATGTGTGCGTGTGCGGTACAGAGCCATATGTGTGCGGTACAGAGCCATATGTGTGCGGTGCAGAGCCATATGTGTGCGTGTGCGGTACAGAGCCATATGTGTGCGGTACAGAGCCATATGTGTGCGGTACAGAGCCATATGTGTGCGTGTGCAGTACAGAGCCATATGTGTGCGGTGCAGAGCCATATGTGTGCGTGTGCGGTACAGAGCCATATGTGTGCGGTGCAGAGCCATATGTGTGCGTGTGCGGTGCAGAGCCCAATGTGGGGCTGTTATTTGCAATGCTGTAGTGATAATAGGTCAGTGCTGGGGCAGAATACTGACAGGGAATGTGTGTGCAGGGGGCGGGCAGAGGGCGAGGCTGGACACTGGGGTGGGGCTGGACACTGGGGTTTGTGGTGACAGCTATGACTGAGGTTCAGCACAGGAAGTGGTCATGTTTGCTGGAGCTGAATGTAAACAAGAAGCTGCAGAGAATAAAGGGATAATTCAAGAGGAACAAAAGTTAGAAAACAAAAAATAACAATGTAGGGGTGATTTATATGACAATACCGCACAGATTAGCTTAACAAAAAAATTTGAGTTTATGTCGGACAACTCCTTTAACATTATGTACTGCTCTTACTTTTTTGTATTGCGCTGTAGTGTTAACCCATTACCCTTGGTTATTCAATACCGTTCGTTATATATTAGCCGGCAGAGTTCATTACAACAAATCACAGTTACAAGTAGCTAGAATATATTTGCCAACTGGCATCACTTAAAATGTTTCCTAAATTAAGAGGAGGACCTGTGTTGCCCGATTGCATGTTAACTATTGACCTTAGCGCCAGCTCTAGTTTGTGTCATCGGCTAATGATTTGTCGGAGAAGATGGTCATTATATGTAACCTTTTCTAAACTCTGACACAGTGTTTCTTCTTAAAATCATATTAAGGATTAAAAATATGGTCTCCAGATGAAACATTCCAATGAAAGATCTAAGGGTCCATCGTCCTGTCTGCTCTGGCATTACCGAAACCTTCCCTTCTTGGGTATATACAGATCAAAGGCAACCAAAGAAGGGCCACCTTACTAGTGTTGGACATAAACACAGACAGAAGATCCCAAGGTCTTCGTGCAAGAATAATTTATGGGCCCCAAAACTCATCATGAGGCACAATTACACCAACTTTGGAGTTGGTAGTGGCCCCCTTATCTCTAGGTTGCACAAATGATATGTCTGACCCTGGATGGCTCATACCTTCCTGGGCTGGAAGGGTCTACATCCTGTTGACCGATTTCTACTGTCATAGTGATTGTGGAGAGGGGGAGCAAGGTGAAAGCTACCTCTACCAAACGCCTGGGGTTAAACCTTTTCTTTTTATCCCCCTATTTCTATTTTTTCAAAATCCCTTAAATAAAAAATCTGAAAGAAATCAATATTCATAGGAAAATCTTATACATGTAGGAACTTTCCAACCCTGGCAGAGATCGGAGGAAAGAGGAATCATATTGTAATGCTTGCCAAGTGTGATGAGCATTGCACGTGCATTCAGACCTACAGGCGCCTCAGCAACGACAAAGAACATAAACAAAGGGGACACCAGGGACATAATAACTATGAAAGGCCCTGTAGCTAGTGAGAGGGGTAGATGGGACACCTCATATCCTCACCTGCAGCTGTCCCTACTCTCCAAGCCAATCCCTACACAGACTCCACAACTGTCGCCAAGCAGGAGCCTGAGATCCTGAGACACCCTGTATATGCCCTGACTAGTGAAAAGCAGGTGATGTTCACTAGACCCACCACCGTATTAATAAGACACAAGGGAAGCAAAGACAAACCGTGGAAACAGCAATGAAAAAAGGATAAAGCCTGCATTCAGGACAACTCCTCAGCAAGACCTTCCACCAAGGCAGCCAGACAACAATGAGTTTGTATCTTCAGCAAGGATTTCTGGGAAACACCTCTACTTAAACCTAAAGGGGCATGGCTACAAACAGCTGCAGATTAAACACTCAGCTAGGAGCTGCTGGACAACAAAAACTGACATTGACTCATTAAGCACTGAAAGAAATGAAACCACATTTAAATGTAGAGTCCAAGAAGGAAATATGGGATCCCAACTCTGAATCCATCACCAGTCTCCAAAACTAGAGAGACGAACGTGACACCTATGTTCCTTGCAATGGGTCAAAGGAGTCTGTCACTGTTTTTTTACACTATTTCCCTGACAGCTGTTTCCTATGTTTGTCCAGTTGATATTATGAATGATAAACTATAAGACAGAACAGTGCAAATAGGGTCCTATCCAACAGACTTGTATTGGTATTTGCAGAGTAGATGCTCACCATGCTTAGCTGTATAGCACACAAGATCAGAGCTTTTTAACCAGCTGCCGTGTGAACCACGAGCCCTAAGGCTTGTAACGATGCAGGGGAACCAGAAAACTGACTTGGTGATGACTGTACTGTTGGGAAGTAACAGAGACCAATGCACTTTGTCCAGATGAAGGGCGGTTTATTTCTGAACGTGTTTCGAAGTGGTTACTCTTCTTCAGGAGCACCACTAGAAGAACTTCTTGAAGAAGTATAACCACTTCGAAACGCGTTGAAAAATAAACCTCCCTTCATCTGGACAAAACGCATTGGTCTTCATCACTTCCCAGCAGCGCAGTCACTATCACACAATTTTCTGGTTCCTCTACACAGTTTATAAGCATCCATAGGAAAGGGGATAATTTTCCAATCACTGGGGGTCCGACTGCCATGGTCCCAAGCAATCCCAAGTAATGGGCTCTGAAGAGTCTCCACTGAATGGAGCAGAGATCGATCACGTGCACATGCTCCGTTCATTCTAACTGTGAAAATCAACACTTAGCAATTTCCGGCGCTCATTAACAGTGAATGGAGTGATACTGAACATGTTTGATTATCGCTTCATTTAGCCCAGGTTCTTCAAAGCCCCAGTTCTCAAGATTCCTGGTGGTTAGAGGAGTCTAACCCTCAGAGATCAGAACCCTATGTCCAATACTACGGATTGGTGATGACTTCCAAACTTGAGAACACCCCTTAAATGTTCCAGAAATGATTATATTTTGCAAAAAAAAATAAATAAATAACTTCCACAGCTGAAATCAAGACCTTTCTTTATATACTGAAGATAGGATGGCGCAAACGACTTGGGTCCGGCTGTCACAATGACTGAGTCTATAACAGCCACTAGGAACTGTCCAAATTGCAATAATTGCCGAATAAGCAAATACTTTCAAGTAGAAGTTAGTATAATTCTATTTATGTCCCAGCTGAAAATCAGAGACAGAAAACGGTAAATAACGGAAACCCAATCCGGTGCAATAATGCATATATATGGACACGGAATGAAAGAAGTATTGGAGTATTTGGCCGTGTATGAGGCTGTGTTATATCCACTGCTTGTTACCACATTAGCCACAGAATGAGAATAATGTCCTGCTGACATCCACCAGTCATCACTATCACACTTCCACTGATCGTCCTTCAGGCTGAATCTGTCACCAGATTTCATAATATAAACTATCTACAATGCTAAATAGATCTCTTAGACCTGATGTGGCTGGTATACTTACTATAAAAATACATGTTAGAATGGTTGTATAATCCTTTTTGAGGAAAACAGTTTTCTTGTGTGGACTCATAAAAGCTCATTTTCATATATGGCGAGAAATCTAAAATATAATCATTCTGACATAGATTTTCAAAGTACACCAGTCTCATCACACAGTTTTGCTATGTTAAGTCTACTGACAGATCTGCATTAAAGGGGTTGACTTGAGATTTAAATGGTTAAAATTGCAAAGTGCTCATAAAAAAAACATTTTTAATTCTATAGTGTAGAACTTGTTGCCTTGGTTTCCGACCACCCTGTAGTCTCAGAGCGGCCAGAAAGAAAGAAAGATGATCGAAAGAGATAGATAGCTAATAAATAATGGATAGATAGAGGGATAGATAGAGGGATAGATAGATAATGGGATAGATAGATAGATAGAGGGATAGATAGAGGGATAGACAGATAGATAGATAGATAGATAGATAGATAGATAGATAGATAGATAGATAGAAAGATAGATAGATAGAGGGATAGATAGATAGATAGAGGGATAGATAGAGGGATAGATAGATAGATAG